>NC_041223.1:38187204-38197598 GCF_002837175.3 Physeter macrocephalus | reverse complement strand
CGGAGCACAGGCTCCGGACGCGCAGGCTCAGCGGCCATGGCTCACGGGCCCAGCCTCTCCGCGGCATGTGGGATCCTCCCGGACCGGGGCACGAACCCGTGCCCCCTGCATCGGCAGGCGGACTCTCAACCACTGCGCCACCAGGGAAGCCCCCCATCTCTACTTTTATCCTGACTTGCAGGAAATTCAGAGACCAATGTGATGCTTAATCATTTCCATATTTTTTGTGAGGAAGACATATTAATACATTCCGTGTATGTCCTTCTTAGCCACTGCAAACTCTCGAGGTATAGACAGGGTACAATTAATGTAAAATTAACCTATACAAAACTCCATGAGTTAGAGATTATATGTTTTACAGAGGAAGAAACTTTATAAAGTTTCATAGTGTGTTAAGGTCTTGTCCCTGGTAGTTGGTAAGGCTGGGGTTATGAATCCAGCTTTCAGGTTCTAAATCAAGTGCTCTTCCACTCCACCAAGAATGTTTCCATTTTAAAACAAAGAAACATCCCCATTTAATCAACCAAATCTTGGCTGTTCAATTTGTAATTTAAAGAAGTATATGATCAAGAAATGATTTTGAAAATAGGTTTATATATGTTTGAAAAATCTTATTCTTTTTTCTTTACCCTTATTTCAGAGTATCTTGCATGATGTAAAACTGTCTTTTTAAAAAAAATTATTTATTTTATTGATTTATTTTTGGCTGCCTTGGGTCTTCGCTGCTGCACGTGGGCTTTCTCTAGTTGCAGCTCTTCGTTGCGGTGCACAGGCTTCTCACTGCGGTGCACAGTCTTCTCATTGCGGTGGCTTCTCTCATTGCAGAGCACGGGCTCTAAGCATGTGGGCTTCAGTAGTTGTGGCTCGCGGGCTCTAGAGCGCAGGCTTAGTAGTTGTCGCGCGTGGGCTTTGCTGCTCCGCGGCATGTGGGAACTTCCCAGACCAGGGTTCGAACCCGTGTCCCCTGCACTGGCAGGCAGATTCTTAACCACTGCGCCACCAGGGAAGCCCAAAACTGTCTTAATGAATTAATAATTAGCTTTTATAAACACCAGAACAAAGATCTGGTTACTGTTGTTTCAGACACTGATACCACACACATATTATTACACAATAAGATGCATAAGATTCATACATACAATGAACATAAGCAAATATTGATGACTTTTCTTGTGCTGTTATAGATTGGCTCCAATAAATCATGGTGAGAACAGTCCCATTATGGAGAAATGTCTCTATTCCTTCATTCATCACACAGTACATAGTGAAAATGTGGACTTAACATCTAAGAATTTAATATCCAGGATACAAAGGAGTAGAAATTTTTCTAAAGATGGCTTGCCTTTCCCTGGAAAAATCTCTTTGGGTTACATTTTGCTTTAGAATTCCACATTAAAAAGGCACAATTTTCCTTTTTCAAGGTAATCCTACTTTTCCGATTATGTTTGTGGACAAAGGCTTCCTTTTGATTCAAGTAACTGCGTAACTGTGCTGATTAAGGAAAACGAGACAGAACAAAACAAAAGCCACCAAACTACTATACTGAGTTTTTTAAACAAATTAGTACTGTCCCTAAAGACAGTATGACTCCTGAGAGGAAAAGAGAAGAATTAAGGAGCCCTATCAGTGATTATTTCCCACCCTGCAGGATTCTGTGTAACCTGAGCTTTTTAATGTTTACTTTGCTTCTCCTCAGAGATAATCCTGCTCTATTTGAGTTCAGACATGAAGCATAATTTATGATGCCTGACTGCTTTAAGAAAACTAAAAGCTTCCTACATTGTTCTTTTATGTACAATTGGTTTAAAGAAAAGGCTTTCTTACTAGAAAGGCCTTTCCCTCTTTTATTAACAGTGCATCACTTTGACTTAATACTATTAGAATTCTAAAGTGACTCATTCTGATGAAAAATGAAGGTGCTGTGATTTTAAATTAACATAGAAATGTGAGTTTAAATATTAGTAATTACCCCAAATTTGCACATTAGTAATTACCCCAAATTTGCACATGACCTAGTAACCCATGTATCACATGACATAGAATGCATTGCTTTTTAGATCAAACAAAAAAGACATTGTGTTATGCTTGTGCTTCAAGATGTATTAACTCTTCTCTCCCAGGTGAACATACTCTAAATCTGAACCTTTCTCTATGCAGTTTATGATGGTGACAGCGGTTGGATGGGGGGAAAGCAACAGGTGATGATGCTATTTAAAGATGGCCAAACATATTACTTATATGTCTTTGCATCAAGTTCGTACAGTTCATGATTTATGAGCATGAATACCATGAAGGTATTCAGATCACTGTGGGCATGAAAAGCATAATCAAGATGTAACAGAAGATCTCGGTTGAATAGTTAAATGTAAGCTGAGGCTTATGGTTACATTTAAATTTCAAATTAGTCATCTCACCTCCAGACTCTTCTTTCTACTCCAATTTTTTTTTTTCCTTTCATTGGTCTTCCCTTCCCTTTAAAAAGGCTAGTCTTCTAGCTTTCTAATCTCTATCCCAATCAAACCAGGAAAATAATTACTTTGACTGTAATTCATGTTGATGGGGCAACTCATTCAGATATTTGCATTTTTATTCCTTTAAGCTCTTTTTTTGGAATGAGAAACGTGGTCTCCTATTTAAGATGCCCCAAGCGGTGGTGGGCAGGAAGGAGAGAACCTTCTGTTTGCCTCAAAAATTGTGCTAGGGTATAGACTTGCTAACTGAGAGGATAGTTCTGTTTAATATTGTGAGATACTTAAGTGAAACTGGCTCAAAAAGCCAGTGGATGCCAGGTACAGATTGTTTTCCTTGTTTACTCTTCCTAGCTTAATACATATTTTCTGGTTTAATATATATTGAGCTGATTTGAATCAGGGAGTATCAGGGTGGGGTGGAAGATAGTTGAATACAGCAATGACCAATACAGATTTATTCTCTGCCTCTATGGAGCTTATATAAAATCTTATGCAGAAGAGAATAAATAATTGCAAATATGATGAGTGATGTGAAAGCAGCAGCAGGTGTTATGAGTGTATAGCAGGGCTTCTAACCTAGTGTTGAGTAGTCATAAATATTGTCCCAAAGAAGTGACAAGCTAAAACTAAGACTCTCAGGTGTCATGGTTCAATGTTCCCAGCCCTTGGTGAGACACCATCTCATGCTGTCTCAACTAACCCTGCCTCAACATGGTAACAATGCTATGATAGTCCTTAGGACTGTTTGTATATAGCCCAACTTTCTCTCCTTCAGGGCACATGAGAGGACTCTACTTCCTCTCAGAGTTAGTTAGGTAATGTGATTCTCTTAGGCCAATAAAATATGAAGGAAAATGACATACATCAGCTCCAGGCAGAAGCTTTAATGGTTGGCAAATGTTTTGTCACATCCTTTCTCCCTGCAACCAGGCTACAATGGAGTAGGTACCAAGCCCTAGGTCATCCTGGCTTTTGGTGTGAGGACAGTGGCCACGTGGAACAGAGGCCCGAGCTGGCCTGTAATGGACAGGAAACAAGAGTGGCAAATAAATTTCTGCTGCCTTACACCATTAAGATAATGAGGCTGTGTGTTACCCCAACATAACCTAGCCTGCTCTGACTGATACGTCTGCCCACACTTCAGTTTGTGCTATCTCAAGGCCTCTAGCACAGCATTCAAAGGACCGTTAGGTCACAAGATGAGATTAGTCACTACATATGGTATTACAAATGTGGCACTGCTTTTGAGTATTATATTATTTATTGGCAAGGCAATATAGCATCATAATTAAAAGCATGAACTCTTTGCCAGTCTGACTTTGAATCCTGAATCTCGTACTTATTAGCTGTGTGACCTTGGTAAAGTTATTTAGCTTCTCGGTGTGTGTTTCATCGTGTTTAAAATGGATATAACGGTGAGGCTACCCCATTTGTATGTTATAAGGATTAAATGAGAACAGGACCTGGCACATAATAATCATGATATAAGGCCTGGCTATTACTGTCATAACCCTAAATTCTATATGACTAACTCCCACCTTCAAACCTTAGGAGGTGTGAACTGTAGTGAGTTTTGTTGCTTATCACATTATATCTCAGAGGAAAAATTGAGAAATTCTACCCTGAATATTGTTCTTTGTTAACATCAAGACCTGAAAAATGACATAGAATGAGTATATCATTTAATGCCAAGGTCATTTGAAGACTTCCACATCCTAAATGTGACTCAGCCTCTTGGAAGGTGCTTCAGAAGGAGGCAGGTGATTAAGGCATCAGGCAGGCCCAGCAATCTTCTAGACCCAGACGTGATAGGAAAGCGAGAATTTCTGGGCAGGTCACCTAGAAGCAGAGGCTAAGTTCTCTGTAGTGCCCTCATTGGCCTTGATGTGAGTTACTGTCTTGCTTTGGGGCACAGAGCAACACTGAGGCAAGCAGAGTGATTACTGGAGAAAAGTCTGGAGCAAGAGAAACCATGCTATCCTAGGAGACCTTAGGACCTCAGATGCCTGCAACACAAAAAGCCATTGAAATAATCGGTTTTAACAGATTTCCTTCAAGCAGTTTAGCCAACATATCTGTATAGTGTCTATAAATATCCCACAGCAATTCATCATCTCTTTCCAGTGACATTAGCAATCTCGTGTTTTACACAGCCAGCTATTATGTTAAACCTGGCCAGTTTTGCATTTAGGTGGCATTGTTAAGTGTCATAGCATTTGATAGAATGGCAAGGTTGTAAATTGCAGTCTGTTCTGTGGCAAAAAAATATTTTAAAAACATTAAATGTGGTTTTGTTGTTTAGCTGAGTCTCTCTCTCTCTCTCTCAATACCATTCTCTATATAACAAGACTCAATGGGAGAAGGATCACAATGGTTAAGATGTACTGTTTTGTATTTTTCTTAAACTCTGACTGGAAAAAGAAAAGTAACAGATTTACCCTAAAAGCTAGAGCAGGTGGGAGACAGTTTGGGGGTAATTCCATTGCATTATTTTAATGGTAAATATATCCTAAAAGGAGACAAGTCTTATACTCTTTTCGCTGAAATAGCCCATGTATTTTTAAAAATGTACTGGGTACCTCCTTTGCACTTTGGACTATTAACAAGGAGATCCATCCGCAGCTGTCAGCTCTCTGTATAGCAGTCAACAAATTCATGGCCATGAATTCTTCCCATAGTAAGTCAAAGCAATGCACACAGTGCCCTACATTCAAGTGAACAGACTTCAATCTGGGCAGATCTCATATTTTATTGCTACACTGTTTTCATGTCTGTCATTGTAGAGAAATTTACCATTAAGATTTAAGTCTCTAGGATTTGGTGCCTTTGGGAGTTTTCTGAAAACTCAGTTCATAGTCATGTAAATGTGTAGTGACTTTTCATATTACTTCTGAGAGTCTAACAATCAACATAAATTCCTTTAAATTTCAGCACTTAGAAATTCACATAATACTGTGGAATAGAGATGGTGGGTATGCTAAGTCATCAAAAACTGAAATTTACCATTGTAGACAGAGTAAAAAGGTTTTTTCCTCCATTCTAGTGCCACTGGGAGACCATCTTATCGGAATAAAAAATGAAGTGCAAGTACCTTCAGACTGTCTCAGATCAACAGTCTCAGCTTAAAATATAAGAGGCACACACGTGAAACTGATTTTCCCCCATGGTTTAGTTTATTTCAGAGAGAAGAAAATAAATGGGTAGTGTCAAATATGAAAAACTTTGGATGGGATATCCTAATACTTTTTTGGTCTCGAGACTTCTTTACGCTCTTAAAATGTTTGAGGACCACAAAGAGATGTGCTTTATGTAGATACTGATTACCACTAATAATGTTTAAAGTTTTTATCTATCCATTCATTTTATTTTTTATCATTCATACATTTTAATCTTTATTTTTTTAATTTAATTTTTATTTTATGTTGAGGTATAGTTAATTTACAATGTTGTGTTACTTTCAGGTATACAGCAAAGTGGTTCAGTTATACATACACATATACCCTTTCTTTTTCAGGTTCTTTTCCCATATAGATTACAGAGTATTAAGTAGAGTTTCCTGTGCTATACAGTAGGTCCTTGTTGCTTATCTATTTTATATATAGTAGTGTATATGTGATAATCCCAAACACCTAATTTATCCCTCCCCCCCCGCCACTTTTCCCCTTTGGTAACCATAAGTTTATTTTCTATGTCTGTGAGGCTATTCCTCTTTGTAAACAAGTTCATTTGTATCATTTTTTTTTTTAGATTCCACATACAAATGATATCATATATTTATCTTTGTCTGGGTTACTTCACTTAATATGATAATCTCTAGGTCCATCCATGTTGCTGCAAATGACATTATTTCATTCTCTTTCATGGCTGAGTAATATTCCATTGTATATATGTACCACAACTTCTTTATCCATTCCTCTGTTGATGGACATTTAGGTTGCTTCCATGTCCTGGCTATTGTAAATAGTGCTGCTATGAACACTGTGGTGCATGTATCTTTTCCAATTATGTTTTTCTCTGGATATATACCCAGGAGTGGCATTGCAGGATCATATGGTAGCTCTATTTTTAGTTTGTTAAGGAACCTCCATACTGTTCTCCATAGTGGTTGTACCAATTTACATTTCCACCAACAGTGTAGGAGGGTTCCTTTTTCTCCACACCCTCTCCAGCATTTATTATTTATAGACGTTTTGGTGATGGCCATTCTGGCCGGTGTGAGATACCTCATTGTAGTTTTGATTTGCATTTCCCTAATAATTAGTGATGTTGAGCATCTTTTCATGTGCCTTTTGGCCATCTGTATGTCTTCTTTGGAGAAATGTCTATTTAGGTCTTCTGCCCATTTTTTGATTGGGTTTTTTTTTGATATTGAGCTATATGAGCTGTTTGTATATTTTTGAGATTAATCGTCAGCCACATCGTTTGTAAATACTTTCTCCCCTTCTGTAGATTGCCTTTTTGTTTTGTTCATGGTTTCCTTTGCTGTGCAAAAGTTTTTAAGTGTAATTACATCCCATTTGTTTAGTTTTGTTTTTATTTCCATTACTCTAGGAGGTGGATCCAAAAAGATACTGCTGCAACTTATGTCAAAGAGTATTGTGCCTATATTTTCCTCTAATACTTTTATAGAATCTGGTTTTATATTTAGGTGTAAGAGAATGTTCATGGTTCTTACATCATGGCAGAGAATGTTCTAATTTCATTCTTTTACATGTAGCTATCCAGTTTTCCCAGCACCACTTATTGAAGAGACTATTTTTTCTCCATTGTATATTTTTGCCTCCTTTGTCACAGATTAATTGACGATAGGTGCATGGGTTTATTTCTGGGCTTTCTATCCTGTTCAAATGATTTAAATTTCAGTTTTTGTGCCAGAACCATACTGTTTTGATTACTATTGTTTTGGAGTAGAGTCTGAGATCAGGGAGGCTGATTCCTTCAGCTCCGTTTTTCTTGCTCAAGATTGCTTTAGATATTCAGGGTCTTTTTGTGTTTCCAAACAAAACATTTTTTTCTTCTGGTTCTGTGAAAAGTGCCATTGGTAATTTTATAGAAATTGCATTGAATCTGTAGGTTGTCTTGGGTAGTATAGTCATTTAGACAGTATTGATTCTTCCAATCCAAGAACATGATATATCTTTCCATCTGTTTGTGTCATCTTCTATTTTTTTCATCAGCATCTTATAGTTTTCTGTGTACAGCTCTTTTGCCTCCTAAGGTAGGTTGATTCCTAGGTATTTTATTCTTTTTGATGCAATGGTAAATGTTATTGTTTCCTTAATTTCTCTTTCCGAGCTTTCATTGTTAGTGCATAGAAATGCAACATATTTCTGTGTATTAATTATGTATCATTCAACTTTACCTAATTCATTGATGAGCTCTAGTAGTTTTCTGGTCGCATCTTTAGGATTGTGTATGTATAGTATTATTTCAGCTGCAAACAGTGAAAGTGTTGCTTGTTCTTTGCCAATTTAGATTCCATTTATTTCTTTTTTTCTCTAACTGCCATGGCTAGGACTTCCAAAACTATGTTGAATGAAAGTGGCAAGAGTGGACATCCTCATCCTGTTCCTGATCTTAGAGGAAATGCTTTCAGCTTTTCACTGTTGAATATGATGTTTGCTGTGGGTTTGTCATATATGGCCTTTATTATGTTGAGGTAGGTTCCCTCTATGCCAACTTTCCGGAGAGTTTTTTTTTTTTAATCATAAATGAAGGTTGAATTTTATCAAAAGCTTTTTCTGCATCTATTGAGATGATCATATGATTTTAACTCTTCAATTTGTCAATGTGGTATATCACACAGATTGATTTGCAGATATTGAAGAATCCTTGCATCCCTGGGATAAATGCCACTTGATCACTGTAAATGATCCTTTTAATGTGTTATTGGATTTCGTTTGCTAGAATTTTTTAAGGATTTTTACATCTATGTTCATCAGTGATATTGGCCGATAATTTTCTTTTTTTGTTGTATCTTAGTCTGGTTTTGGTATCAGGGAAATGGTGGTCTCATAGAATGAGTTTCGAACTGTTCCTTCCTCTGCAATTTTTTTGAAATAATTTCTGAAGGATAGGTGTTAACTCTTCTCTAAATGTTTGATAGAATTCACCTGTGAATTCATCTGTTTTTTGGGGGGTTTTTAATCACAGATTCAATTTCAGTACTTGTGATCCATCTCTTCACATTATATATTTCTTTCTGATTCAGTCTCGGAAGATTGTATCTTTCTAAGAATTTGTCCCTTTATCCTAGCTTGTTCATTTTATTGGCATATGTTTGCTAGTAGTAGTCTCTTATAGTCCTTTGTATTTCTGTGGTGTTGGCTGTAACTTCTTTTTCATTTCTAATTTTATTGATTTGAGCCCTTTCCCTTTTTTTCTTGATGAATCTGCCTAAAGATTTATCAATTTTATCTTTTCAAAGAACCAGCTTTTAGTTTCATTGATCTTTTATATTGTTTTCTTTGTTTCTATTTCATTTATTTCTGCTCTGATCCTTATGATTTCTTTCCTTCTACTAACTTTAGGTTTGGTTGTTCTTCTTTCTCTAGTTGCTTTAGGTATAAGGTTAAGTTGTTTATTTGAGATTTTTCTTGTTTCCTGAGGTAAGATTGTATGTATTGCTGTAAACTTCCCTCTTAGAGCTGCTTTTGCTATGTCCCAAAACTTTTGGATTATTGTGTTGCATTATCATTTGTCTCAAGGTATTTTTAAATTTCCACTTTGATTTCTTCAGTGATCCATTGGTTGTTTGTTTAGTAACATATTGCTTAACCTCCATGTGTTTGGTTTGTTTTTGTTTTGTTTTTACAGTTTTTTTCTTAGAGTTGGTTTCTAATCTCATAGCATTGTGGTAAGAAAAGATGCTTGATATTTCAATTTCCTTAAATTGACCGAGCTTTGCTTTGTGGCTCAGCATGTGATCTATCCCACAGAAAGTTCCATGTGTACTTAAACAGAATGTGTGTTCTGCTGCTTTTGGATGGAACACTCTATAATCTGATCCAATGTGTCATTTCAGGCCTGTGTTTCCTTACTGATTTTCTTTCTGGATGATCTGTCTATTGATGTAAGTGGGCTGTTAAAGTTCCCCACAATTATGGTATTACTATCAATTTCTCCTTTTATGGCTGTTAGCATTTGCCTTATATATTGAGGTGCTCCTATATTGGGTGCATATATGTTTACAATTGTTATATCTTCTTCTTAGATTGATCCCTTGATCATTATGTAATGTCCTTTCATTGTCTCTTGTAACAGTCTTTATTTTAAAGTTTATATTGTCTGATATGAGTATCACTGCTCCAGCTTTCTTTTGATTTCGATTTTCATGAAATAACTTTTTCCCTCCCCTCACTTTCAGTCTATATGTATCCCTAGATCTGAAGTGGGTCTCTTGTAGACAGCATATAAATGGGTCTTGTTTCTGTATCCATTCAGCCAGTCTGTGTCTTTTGATTGGAGTATTTAATCCTTTTTCATTTAAGGAAATTATAGATATGATTTTTTTTTTTTTTTTTACTGCAGGTTCTTATTAGTCATCAATTTTATACACATCAGTGTATACATGTCAATCCCAATCGCCCAATTCAGCACACCACCATCCCCACCCAATCGCGGTTTTCCCCCCTTGATGTCCATACGTGTGTTCTCTACATCTGTGTCTCAACTTCTGCCCTGAAAACCGGTTCATCCGTACCATTTATCTAGGTTCCACATACATGCATTAATATACGATATTTGTTTTTCTTTCTGACTTACTTCATTCTGCATGAGAGTCTCTAGGTCCATCCACGTCTCAACAAATGACTGAATTTCGTTCCTTTTTATGGCCAAGTAATATTCCATTGTATATATGTACCACATCTTCTTTATCCATTCATCTGTTGATGGGCATTTAGGTTGCTTCCATGATCTGGC
>NC_041223.1:38186274-38187162 GCF_002837175.3 Physeter macrocephalus | reverse complement strand
ATTTGCATTTCCTTAATAATTAGTGATATTGAGCATCTTTTCATGTGCCTTTTGGCAGTCTGTACGTCTTCCTTGGAGAAATGTCTATTTAGGTCTTCTGCCCAGTTTTTGATTGGGTTGTTTGTTTAATATTGAGCTGCATGAGCTGTTTATATATTATGGAAATTAATCCTTTGTCCGTTGATTCATTAGCAAATATTTTCTCCCATTCTGAGGATCGTCTTTTCATCTTCTTTATTGTTTCCTTTGCTGTGCAAAAGTTTTGAAGTTTCATTAGGTCCCATTTGTTTATTTTTATTTCCATTACTCTAGGAGGTGGATCAAAGAAGATCTTGCTGTGATTTATGTCAAAGAGTGTCCTTCCTATGTTTTCCTCTAAGAGTTTTATAGTGCCCGGTCTTACATTTAGGTCCCGGATCCATTTTGAGTTATTTTTGTGTATGGTGTTAGGGAGTGTTCTAATTTCATTCTTTTACATATAGCTGTGCAGTTTTCCGAGCACAACTTATTGAAGAGACTGTCTTTTCTCCATAGTATATCTTTGCCTCCTTTGTCATAGATTAGTTGAGCATAGGTGCATGGGTTAATCCCTGGGCTTTCTATCCTGTTCCATTGATCGATAGTTCTGTTTTTGTGCCAGTACCATATTATCTTGATTACTGTAGCTTTGCAGTATAGTCTGAAGTCAGGGAGTCTGATTCCTCCAGCTCCGTTTTTTTCCCTCAAAACTGCTTTGGTTATTAGGGGTCTTTTGTGCCTCCATACAAATTTTAAGATGATTTGTTCTAGTTCCGTTAAAAAGGCCATTGGTAATTTGATAGGGATTGCATTGAATCTGTAGATTGCTTTGGGTGGTATAGTCATTTTCACAGTATTCATTCTTCCAAT
>NC_041223.1:38185513-38185864 GCF_002837175.3 Physeter macrocephalus | reverse complement strand
CTATGCCCACTTTCTGGAGAGTTTTTATCATAAATGGATGTTGAATTTTGTCAAAAGCTTTTTCTGCATCTATTGAGATGATCATATGGTTTTTCTTCTTCAATTTGTTAATACGGTATATCACATTGATTGATTTGTGTATATTGAAGAATCCTTGCATCCCTGGGATAAATCCCACTTGATCATGGTGTTATGATCCTTTTAGTTTGTTGTTGGATTCTGTTTGCTAGTATTTTGTTGTGGATTTTTGCATCTATAGTCATCAGTGATATTGGTAATTTTCTTTTTTTGTAGTATCTTTGTCTGGTTTTGGTATAAGGGTGATGGTGGCCTCATAGAATGAGTTTGGGA
>NC_041223.1:38178178-38184833 GCF_002837175.3 Physeter macrocephalus | reverse complement strand
ATAGCGTTGTGGTCAGAAAAGATGCTTGATATGATTTCAATTTTCTTAAATTTACTGAGGCTTGATTTGTGACCCAAGATGTGATCTATCCTTGAGAATGTTCCATGCGCACTTGAGAAGAGAGTGTAATCTGCTGTTTTTGGATGGAATGTCCTATAAATATCAATTAAATCAATCTGGTCTATGTGTCATTTAAAGCTTCTGTTTCCTTATTTATTTTCATTTTGGATGATCTGTCCATTGGTGTAAGTGAGGTGTTAAAGTCCCCCACTATTATGGTGTTACTGTCAATTTCCTCTTTTAGAGCTGTTAGCAGTTGCCTTATGTATTGAGGTGCTCCTATGTTGGGTGCATATATATTTATAATTGTTATATATTCTTGGATTGATCCCTTGATTATGATTATGATTATGTAGTGTCCTTCTGTGTCTCTCTGTAACATTCTTTAAAGTCTATTTTATCTGATATGAGTATAGCTACTCAAGCTTTCTTTTGATTTCCATTTGCATGGAATATCTTTTTCCATCCCCTCACTTTCAGTCTGTATGTGTCCCTAGGTCTGAAGTGGGTCTCCTGTAGACAGCATATATATGGTTCTTGTTTTTGTATCCATTCAGCAAGGCTGTGTCTTTGGGTTGGAGCATTTAATCCATTCATGTTTAAGGTAATTATCGATATGTACGTTCCTATGACCATTTTCTTAATTGTTTTGGGTTTGTTTTTGTAGGTCCTTTTTTTCTCTTGTGTTTCCCACTTAGAGAAGTTCCTTTAACATTTGTTGTAGAGCTGGTTTGGCGGTGCTCAATTCTCGTAGCTTGTGCTTGTCTGTAAAGCTTTTGATTTCTCCATCGAATCTGAATGAGATCCTTGCTGGCTAGAGTAATCTTGGTTCTAGGTTCTTCCCTTTCATCACTTTAAGTATATCATGCCACTCCCTTTTGGCTTGTAGAGTTTCTGCTGAGAAATCAGCTGTTAACCTTATGGGAGTTCCCTTGTATGTTATTTGTCATGTTTCCCTTGCTGCTTTCAGTAATTTTTTTTTACCTTTAACTTGTGTCAATTTGATTACTATGTGTCTTGGTGTGTTTCTCCTTGGGATAATCCTGTATGGGACTCTCTGTGCTTCCTGGACTTGGTTGGCTGTTTCCTTTCCCATGTTAGGGAAGTTTTCAACTATAATCTCTTCAAATATTTTCTCGGGTCCTTTCTCTCTCTCTTCTCCTTCTGGGACCCCTATCATGCAAATGTTGTTGTGTTTAATGTTGTCCCAGAGGTCTCTTAGGCTGTCTTCGTTTCTTTTCATTCTTTTTTCTTTAGTCTGTTCTGCAGCAGTAAATTCCACCATTCTGTCTTCCAGGTCAATTATCTGTTCTTCTGTGTCAGTTATTCTGCAATTGATTCCTTCTAGTGTAGTTTTCATTTCAGTTATTGTATTGTTCATTTCTGTTAGTTTGTTCTTTAATTCTTCTAGGTCTTTGTTAAACATTTCTTGCATCTTCTGGATCTTTGCCTCCATTCTTTATCCGAGGTCCTGGATCATCTTCACTATCATTATTCTGAATCCTTTTTCTGGAAGGTTGCCTGTGGACGGTTGCCTATCTCTACTTCATTTAGTTGTTTTTCTGGGATTCTATCTTGTTCCTTCATCTGGTATATAGCCCTCTGCCTTTTTATCTTGTCTTTCTGTGAATGTGGTTTTTGTTCCACCAGCTGCAGGATTGTAGTTCTTCTTGCTTCTGCTGTCTGCCCTCTGGTGGATAAGGCTAACTAATGATATGTATGTTCTTATCACCTTTTTGTTAATTGTTTGGAATTTGTTTTTGTAGGTCTTTTTCTTCCCTTCCTCTTTTGTTCTCTTTTCTTGTGACTTGATAACTAGCTTTAGTGTTGGGTTTGGATTGCTTTTTCTCTTTTGTGTATATTGTAGATTTTTGGGTTGTGGTTACCATAAGGTTTTGATATAGCAGTCTCTATATATACACAAGATTGTTTTAAGTTACTTAATTGCAAATGCATTTCCAATATCTTGCATTTGTACTCTCCTCTTCTGATAACTGCTGCTGTAGATATCTAATTTGAGTGTGGATGATTTCCCTTATGTTTGCATTTCTAGTGAGCTTTCCCATTAATAATTTTCTTGTTTCTAGTCATGGCCTTTCTTTTCCACCTAGAAAAGTTCCTTTAGCATTTGTTGTAGAGCTGGTTTGGTGGTGCTGAATTCTTTTAGCTTTTGCTCGTCTGTAAAGCTTTTGATTTCTCCATCAAATCTGAATGACTGACAGCCTTGCTGGGTAGAATATTCTTGGTTGCAGGCTTTTCCCTTTCATCACTTTAAGTATATTGTGCCACTCACTTCTGGCCTGAAGAGTTTCTGTTGAAAAGTCAGCTGATAACCTAATGGGGATTCCCTTGTATGTCATTTGTTGCTCTTCCCTCATGGCTTTTAATGTTTTCTCTTTATCTTTAATTAGTGTCAATTTGAATACTACGTGTCTCTGTGTGTTCCAGCTTGGGTTGATCCTGTATGGTACTCTGTGCTTCCTGGACTTGTGTCACTGCTTCCTTTCCCATGTTAGGGAAGTTTTCAGTTATTGTCTCCTCAAATATCTTCTCAGGCCCTTTCTCTCTCTCTTCTCCTTCTGCGACCCCTATAATGTGAATGTTGTTGCATTTGACGTTATCACAGAGGTCTCTTAAACTGTCTTCATTTTTTAAAAATTCTTTTTTCTTTATGCTGTTCTGTGGCAGTGATTTCTACCAGTCTCTCTTCCAGATCACTTATTCATTCTTCTGCCTCACTTATTTGGTTATTGATTCCTTCTAGTGTATTTTTCATTTCAGTTATTGTATATCTCTGTTTGTTCCTTAGATCTTCTAGTCGTTTGTTAAACATTTCTTGTAATTTCTTGATCTATGCCTACATTCTTGGATCATCTTTACTATCATTACTCTGAATTCTTTTTCAGGCAGATTGCCTCTCTATCTCCATGTCACTTAGTTGTTCTTCTAGAGTTTTATCTTGGTCCTTCATCGAGGACATATTTCTCTGCTGTCTCATCTTTTCTAACTTTCTGTGTTTGTGGTCTCTGTTTCTCAGGCTGCAGGTTTGTAGTTCCTCTTGCTTCTGGTATCTGACCCCTGATGGGTGAGGTTGGTCCAGAGACTTGTTCAAGCTTCCTGGTGGGAGGAACTGTTGCCTCCCCACTGGTGGGTGGAGCTGGGTCTTGTCCCTCTGGTTGGCAGGGCCGTGTCAAGCAGGCGCTGTGGCTGTGCACTCAGGACGAATTCAGGCAGCCTGTCTGCTGATGCGTCGGGCTGTGTTCCCACTCTGTTGGTTGTTTGGCCTGAGGCAACCCAGCACTGGAGCCTGCTCCCTGTTGGATGGGGCCAGGTCTTGGTTCCAAAATGGCAACCCTCGGGAGAGGTAACGCTGACAAATATTACCTGGGGCTTCCACCACCAGGTCCTTGCCCCCACTGTGAGCCACAGCCAACCTCTGCCTCCTCAAGACTCTCCGAGATCCACAGGTAGGTCTGGCCCAGGCTCCTATGGAGTCACTGCTTTGCCCTGGGTCCCAGTGCATGTGAAACCTTGTGTGAACCCTCCAAGAGTAAAGTCTCTGTTTTCATCAGTCCTGTGCAGCTCCTGCACTCAAGTCCCACTGACCTTCAATGCCAGATGCTCTGAGGGCTCCTCCTCCCAATGCCAGACCCCCAGGCTGGGGAGCCTGACATGGGGCTCAGTTCACTCCTGTGGTAGAACCTCTGTGACATAATTATTTTCCACTTTGTAGGTCACCCACACAGCAGGTATGGGATTTTATTATATTGCAGAAGTGCCCCTACCACCATTTCGTGTGGCTTCTTCTTTGTCTTTGGATGTAGAATATCTTTTTTGGTAGGTTCCAGTCTTTTTTACTGATGGTTGTTCAGCAATTAGTTGTGATTTTGGTGTTTTTGTGAGAAGAGGTGAGCTCAAGTCCTTCTACTCCACCATCTTGTCTCCTCCCCCATCCTATTTATCTTAAAAGAATAAAAATAAGCCCATTAGGGTTTACTACAAGCAACATATTTCCATGAAAAGTAACTATTTTCCAAAACAAAAGACGAAAAGAGTGGTGGTGTTTCAACTTTTGCAAATCTCCTTACTATCCAGTTTAGTAGAAAATTGTTCATTTTAATACCTGCTTCTCTATTCACTGTGTTGCGATAGTATACATGAGGTAGTTTCTGGAAGATTCCACTATCATCTTCTCAGGAGTGAACAAAAAAAGGGAAAGGAGGTCTTAGTATTTTAATGAAAATACTTTTGCAGAAAGAGTCCCTGATCACACTTGGAGACCTCTGCACTAGGCTCTATAGAGATTTCCAAAAAGATTTGAATCCCTGGATAATTTGTGAACATTAGTATTATTTTTATTAGTTGTAAACTGAGACCTAAAGCAACAGGAGAACTAATCACATCCCTTGAAATATTTTATTTCAAGGTAATCTTTCTATTTTTAAAATAAATTTTCATGCACTTTTCCACTGCTACTTTCCGTGTACATCACCTCTCTGGACCGCCTCTCAGATTGCATCCACTCTGGTTCATACCCTCCCCTCTCACTCTTTGCAGGATGAAAGTGCAGTTGGTGTGTTTATAATAGCAAAATAGTTGTAAAAAGGCAAGACATGAATCTTTTTAGAAACTGATTCTCCATTTTAAGTATATGTAAAGTACATAGGACACAAATATTTCATCCCAGTTACTACAATTTTTGCAGATTGACTTTTATTGCTAACAGACTGTACAAACTTCTCACATTTCACCACCCAAATCTCAGCAATCTCTATAAAAGCTCCCACATTTTCCATTTCTCTGTTACCATAAGAGCAGGAGATTTTTCTGGGTTTGGGGGCCAGGGGTATCACGGAACTCAGGGTGAGTCTCACAGGGCAATGGAGGCACAATAGCCAAGGTTCTGACCCTCTGCTTTGTGTGTGTAGAAACTTGATTCTTTGAGTGCAGGTAGAATTGACCAGACTCAATGGAATGTTTGATATTAACCTCCCCAAAGAGAGTGAGCATATACCAGAATGGTAATGCATTCCATTTTACTGAGTAATATGACTTCCAAAGGGACCTCAATAATTGCATTAGCTGGTTAGTACATTCACTCACCTTAATACAATCTATATGAGAAACCAACATAAAATCAAAGCAAAGGAAATCAATGGGATTGTCTAAATGGGTGTTTTTATCAGGCTACTGTAATCTGATGTGTCTATTGCCATTCTAAAAAAATATTGTATCTCCATATGTGATTAAGGCCCAGTTTTCCCTGGATAATGCTAATCTTCCTCTTTAGATTCACTTACCCCTTCATTCTGTGTGAAACCACTTAGTGTTCCTTAAATTTACAAAGCTGTTTCATGCCTCTGCATCTTTAATGCCTCTGCATCTTTATAGAGTTCATTGGGCACTGACCCTACATGATTTGGCCTTGCATAGGTTTCTTTTTGGTTGATCTGGGTAGTGGATAAAGAGGCCTGAGATGAATGAGATGGAAAATCTTCCTAACAATGGCTGCATACAGGATTTCTATGGGAGGGTATTGGAAGCTTGATTCCAGAGAGCAAACACTTCAGATCCCACTCACAGAAGGATGGGGAGTGTCTCTAACATGTTTTAGCCAATCTTGAATACATTTGATTTTACCAATAAGAGCTTCTTTCTCATATTCCTCATGATAATAAAAACCAGTAAATTCAGTAATAAAAATATATTTGCTATGCTAAGCCTACAATCTTGATCAAGATCTGGATAATGGAAGACTTCGGTACTGCCTCTGGAGTTGGCCTTTCTACTAAACTCTACCACTGGAGTGAGTATTCTCACCAAACCTGATTGGCCCCAAAATTGAAATTTAAACTAACTAGCGATTAGTATTACCCTGTGTTCAAGAATTTTTAAATAAATTACAGATATGGCAGGCCAATTCAAGTTTTACCTCCTCCTATAAAGCATTTTCTTAACTTTTATTCAACCCCTCTTAACCCCAACCACCAAGTCCAGTAGAGATGCAGGTCCTCTTCCTGAAGAGAACTCAGTATAGACCTTTATACGTACTCACCATTCTGTGTGGCAGTTCTTCATCTAGTCAGTTGTGTCTCTGTCTCTCTAATTAGATCGTGGGTAAAGGCAATGTTGTATTTGTTGTGTTCTATGGTGGCAGGTAGCAAGCACTCAGAAACTGTTAAGTGAGTGAATCAGTGACTTAATTGTTATAGGGCTCCTTTTTTTGATTCCATGAATTCCTTTTTCCTCCTGTTGATAAACTATTTCTCAGGTACATTAATACAATTGATTAGCTGACACCATTGTTTACTAAAATGTTTTCCTCAGCAGGATATTAATGGGCATTAAGCAATAGAAGATTTTGGTAGTCAAAAAAGTCTGTGAAATGCTGAGTTAAAGTTTTACAAGATTTTTTCCTGAGGGCTTCTTAGGATTTAATATACTAATATATATTTTATTTTATTTTTTAACATCTTTATTGGAGTATAACTGTTTTACAATGGTATGTTAGTTTCTGCTTTACAACAAAGTGAATCAGTTATACATATACATATGTTCCCATATCTCTCCCCTCTTGCGTCTCCCTCCCTCCCAC
>NC_041223.1:38176027-38177012 GCF_002837175.3 Physeter macrocephalus | reverse complement strand
TTGTAGTATAGTCTGAAGTCAGGGAGCCTGATTCCTCCAGCTCCATTTTTCGTTCTCAAGATTGCTTTGGCTATTCGGGGTCTCTTGTGTTTCATACAAATTGTGAAATTTTTTGTTCTAGTTCTGTAAAAAATGCCAGTGGTAGTTTGATAGGGATTGCATTGAATATGTACATTGCTTTGGGTAGTAGAGTCATTTTCACAATGTTGATTCTTCCAATCGAAGGACATGGTATATTTCTCCACCTATTTGTATCATCTTTAATTTCTTTCCTTTTTCTGCATACAGGTCTTTTGTCTCCGTAGGTAGGTTTATTCCTAGATATTTTATTCTTTTTGTTGCAATGGTTAATGGGAGTGTTTTCTTAATTTCACTCTCAGATTTTTCATCATTAGTGTATAAGAATGCCAGAGATTTCTGTGCATTAATTTTGTATCCTGCTACTTTACCAAATTCATTGATTAGCTCTAGTAGTTTTCTGGTAGCATCCTTAGGATTCTCTATGTATAGTATCATGTCATCTGCAAACAGTCACAGCTTTACTTCTTTTCCGATTTGGATTCCTTTTATTTCTTGTTCTTCTCTGATTGATTGCTGTGGCAAGAACTTCCAAAACTATGTTGAATAAGAGTGGGGAGAGTGCGCAACCTTGTCTTGTTCCTGATCTTAATGGAAATGGTTTCAGTTTTTCACCATGGAGAATGATGCTGGCTGTGGGTTTGTCATATATGGTCTTTATTATGTTGAGGAAAGTTCCCTCTATGCCTGCGTTCTGCAGGGTTTTTATCATAAATGGGTGTTGAATTTTGTCAAAAGCTTTCTCTGCATCTATTGAGATGATCATATGGTTTTTCTCCTTCAGTTTGTTGATACGGTGTATCACGTTGATTGATTTGCGTATATTGAAGAATCCTTGCATTCCTGGGATAAACCCCACTTGATCATGGTGTATGATCCTTTTAATGTGCTGTTAGATTCTGTTTGC
>NC_041223.1:38174021-38174970 GCF_002837175.3 Physeter macrocephalus | reverse complement strand
AGTGTTCCATGAGCACTTGAGAAGAATGTGTATTCTGTTGTTTTTGGATGGAATGTCCTATAAATATCAATTAAGTCCATCTTGTGTAATGTATCATTTAAAGCTTGTGTTTCCTTATTTATTTTCATTTTGGATGATCTGTCCATTGGTGAAAGTGGGGTGTTAAAGTCCCCTACTATGATTGTGTTACTGTCGATTTCCCCTTTTATGGCTGTTAGTATTTGCCTTATGTATTGAGGTGCTCCTATGTTGGGTGCATAAATATTTACAATTGTTATATCTTCTTCATGGATCGATCCCTTGATCATTATATAGTGTCCTTCTTTGTCTCTTGTTATAGTTTTTACTTTAAAGTCTATTTTGTCTGATATGAGAATTGCTACTCCAGCTTTCTTCTGATTTCCATTTGCATGGAATATCTTTTTCCATCCCCTCACTTTCAGTCTGTATGTGTCCCTAGGTCTGAAGTGGGTCTCTTGTAGACAGCATATATATGGGTCTTGTTTTTGTTTCCATTCAGCCAGTCTGTGTCTTTTGGTGGGAGCATTTAATCCATTTACATTTAAGGTAATTATCGATATGTATGGTCCTATTACCATTTACTGAATTGTTTTGGGTTGTTCTTGTAGGTCTTTTCCTTCTCTTGTGTTTCTTGCCTAGAGAAGTTCCTTTAGCATTTGTTGTAAAGCTGGTTTGGTGGTGCTGAACTCTCTCAGCTTTTGCTTGTCTGTAAAGGTTTTAATTTCTCCATCAAATCTGAATGAGATCCTTGCTGGGTAGAGTAATCTTGGTTGTAGGTTTCTTTCCTTCATCACTTTAAATATTTCTGCCGAAAGATCAGATGTTTACCTTATAGGGATTCCCTTGTGTGTTATTTGTTGTTTTTCCCTTGCTGCTTTTAATATGTTTTCTTTGTATTTAATTTTTGACAGTTTGATTATTATGTGTC
>NC_041223.1:38164436-38173379 GCF_002837175.3 Physeter macrocephalus | reverse complement strand
TTATTCTGAATTCTTTTTCAGGTAGACTGCCTATTTCCTCTTCATTTGTTAGGTCTGGTGGGTTTTTACCTTGCTCCTTCATCTGCTGTGTGTTTTTCTGTTTTTTCATTTTGCTTACTGTGTTTGGAGTCTCCTTTTTGCAGGCTGCAGGTTCGTGGTTCCCATTGTTCTGGGTGACTGTCCTCAGTGGGTTGAGTAGGTTTCCTGGTTGGGGAGACTAGTGCCTATGTTCTGGTGGATGAGGCTGGATCTTGTCTTTCTGGTCGGCAGGTCCACGTCTGGTGGTGTGTTTTGGGATGTTGGTAGCCTTATTATGATTTTAGGCAGCCTCTCTGCTATTGGATGGGGCTGTAGTCCTGTCTTGCTATTTGTTGGGCATAGGGTGTCCAGCACTGTACGTTGCTGGTCGTTGAGTGAAGCTGGGTCTTGGTGTTGAGATGGAGATCTCTAGGAGATTTTCGCCATTTGATATTGCGTGGAACTGGGAGGCCTCTTGTGGACCAGTGTCCTGAGGTTGGTTCTCCCATCTCAGAGACACAGCCCTGACGTCTGGCTGGAGTGCCAAGAGCCTTTAATCCACACGGCTCAAAATAAAAGGGAGAAAAAATAGAAAGGAAAGAAAGGAAGCAAGGGAGGAAGAAAGGAAGGGAGGAGGGAAGAAAGAAAGGAAGAAGACAAAATAAAGTAGGATAAAATATAGTTATTAAAATAAAAAATAAAGAAGAAAAATTTTATAAAAAAGAAAACAACAACAAAAAAATGGGTCAGAACCCTTCGACAAATAGTGAAAGCAAAACTATACAGACAAAAACTCACACAGCAGCACTCCCCCTCTCCTCTTTGTTCGCACAGCTCCTGGGGTTCAGTTTTGGACTTGGCCCGCCTCTGTGCGTAGGTCATCCGAGGGCATCTGCTCTTCACTCAGGACGGGGTTAAAGGAGCAGCTGATTCGGGGGCTCTGGCTCACTCAGGCCAGGGGGAGGGAGGGGCACGGATGCGGGGCGAGCCCACAGCAGCAGAGGCCAGCGTGACACTGCACCAGCCCGAGGCGCGCCGCGCGTTCTCCCGGTACCCCGGCAGTGGCACGCTGCACAGGCTCCCGGGAGGGGAGGTGTGGAGAGTGACCTGTGCTCGCACACAGGCCTCTTGGTGGCGGCAGCAGTAACCCTAGCATCCTACACCCGTCTCTGGTGTCCGCACCAACAGCCGCGGCTCACGCCCGTCTCTGGGGCTCCTTTAAGCAGTGCGCTTAAGCCCCTCTCCTCGCGCACCAGGAAGCAAAGAGGGAAGAAAAGGTCACTTGCCTCTTCGGCAGCTCCAGACCTTTTCCCGGACTCCCTCCCGGCTAGCAGTGGTGCACTAACCCCTTCAGGCTGTGTTTACGCAGCGAAACCCCAGTCCTCTCCTGGCTTCCAACCGAAGCCCGAGCCTCTGCCTCTGCCACCCGCAGTCTCCGCCCGTGAAGGGGCTTCTAGTGTGTGGAAACCTTTCCTCCTTCACAGCTCCCTCCCCGAGGGGCAGATCCCGTCCCTATTCTTTTGTCTCTGTTTTTTCTTTTGCCCTACCCAGGTACGTGGGGTGTTTCTTGCCTTTTGGGAGGTCTGAGGTCTTCTGCCATTCTCATGTTAATAATTCTTGGCAATATACTAAGTTCCTGTAGCTTCTGGCTCTGTTATCACACCCTAGTTGCAAAACCCAATCCTGGATGAAACCAGTAATGTGTTTTAGACCATTTACGCACCCCCTAAAACAGATAAACAATGGGATACAGGACAGATGTGTATTATTCTAAATTCATGATCACCCATTAGTTGGACCTTCAACAGTAACCACCAATCCTACTTTGCATTGCTAATCATTTCTCTATTTTCTCAGGGACTATTTTAAACACCCACTTTCCATTTTCAAATCTCCAATCTCATATATCTCTGTTCATAACATTTATCAAAATGGGTATTTGTGTATTTCTTCCTATCATTATTTAATAATGCTCTGTCTCATTAACCAATAAGCAAGCTCCATGAAGGGAGGGACCATGCATGTTTTCATTTCTATCACTTAGCTTTCGTCACAATAATGCTGCAAAATAATTACAAGCACCTACTTCTTTCATGACTGGAAGCTGGCAGGGGCAGCTCTGCTGATCTCAGAGGGGATCACTCATGGTCTGCTGGTTGGCGGTAATCTAGATCAAGAGTCAGCAAACTTTTTCTTTTCAGATGTCAGATAGTAAACATTTTAGACTTTGCAATCCATATACGGTTTCTGTTACAGACTTCTTTTTTACTTAAGAACTCTTTAAAAATGCAAAAAAACATTCTTTGCTGTGAGTCATACAAAAACAAACAAAAGGCTGGATTTGACTCCTGGGCCATAGTTTGCCACCCCCTGATGTAGACTGTGTTTGACTGGGTACCTCTGCTTTATGCTGTGTGTATAGATAAGCTTACCTGTTTGCTGCAGGTCAGGCTCTGATTTGCTTGATAGGTGTGAGTTCTGAGGTTCTGGGGATGCTCTTCTTATGGAAAGGTTAAAAGCAGAAGGGAGCAAGTGAAGACATATGATGCCTCTTAAGATCTAGGAACTGGCTCACTGAGATTTTAGCCCACATTCTGTTAACCAAATCAAGTCACACGGCTGAGCCCAAGTCACAATGTAGGGAGGTACACTTTGCCTTTAGTAGAAGGACAGAAAAACACATAGTGGATTGAGAAGACAAGATGGTGGAACAGAAGACCTTGAGCTTACCTTCTCCCACAAGAACACCAAAATCACAACTAACTGCCGAAAAAACATTGATAAAAAAGACTGGGATCTAGCAAAAAACTTATTCTACATCCAAAGATAAAGAATAAATTACAAAGAGATGGTAGGAGGGGTGCACTGGCAATGTAATCAACTCCCATACACCCCAGGGGGGTACCCACAAAGTGGAGAGTAACTATATCACAGAAGTTCTCCTTTGTGAGTGAGAGTGCTGAGCCCCACATCAGCCTCCCCAGCCTTGTGGTCTGCCATCAGAAGAAGGAGCCCCCAGAGCATATGACTTTGAAGGCCAACAGATCTTGATCATAGGAGTGCCAAAAGACTGGGGAAAACAGAGGCTCCACTCTTGGAGGATGCACACAAGGTCTTGTGCTCACTGGGACCCAGGCCAAAAGCAGTGACTTCATAGGAGCCTAAGCCAGACTTACGTGCTGGTCTTGGAGGGTCTCCTGGGGAGGCAGGGGTTGGCTGTGGCTCTCTTTTGGGACATAAAAGCTGGTGATGAACATATCCAGGAGTAGTCATCTGAAGGCAGACATCTTTCTGGGGACATTAGACCCAAGACCTGCCCCAGCCAACAGCCTGCAGGCTCCAGTGCTGGGATGCCTCAGGCCAAACAACCAACAGGGTGGGAACACAGCTACACCCACTGACAGGCTGCCTAAAGACATCCTGAGCCCACAGCCACCTCTAGACAAGTCCCTTAACAGGGTTCTGCCCCCCAGAGGGCCAAGACACAACTCCACTCACCAGCAGGAAGTCACTGGCCTCTCCCACCAGGAAGCCTGCACAAGCCTCTAGATCAGCCTCACCCACCAGCAGGTGGACACCAGAAGCAAGAAAGATACAGTCTCACAGTCTGTGGAAATGAGTCTCCAAACACAGGTCAGAACCTACTCTGGGACCAGCTGGCCCCTGGCTATTGGGTGACAAGAGGGGAGTGTACTGCTGGGACACAGGACATCCCCTACAGAGGGCCACTTTTCCAAGGTCAAGAATCAGAACTTTCCACAAACATAACAATACAAACAGAAGTTTAGACAAAATGAGACAGCAGAGGAATATGTCCCAGACGAAGGAATAAAATAAAACCCCAGAAGAACTACTAAGTGACATGAAGATAGGCAATCTACCCGAGAAAGAGTGCAGAGTAATGATCATAAAGATGATCCAAGAACTCAGGAAAAGAATGGATGCATAGAGCAAGAAGTTACAAGAAGTTTTTAAACAAAGAATCAGAAAAAAAGAACAAAAAAAAGAGTTGAATAATACAATAACTGAAATGAAACATACACTAGAAGGAAGCAATAGTAGAATTAAGTGAGGCAGAAGAACGATTAAGTGATCTGAAAGACAGAGCTGTGGAAATCACTGCCACAGAACAGCATAAAGAAAAAAGAAGAAAAAGAAATGAGAACAGTTTAAGAGACCTTTGGGGAAAAATTAAATACAACACCATTCACACTATAGGCGTCCCAGAGGGAGCAGAGAGAGAGGAAGGGCCTGAGAAGATATTTGAAGAGATAATACCTGACAACATCCTTAACATGGGAAAGGAAGCAGTCACACAAGTCCAGGAAGCACAGAGAGTACCATATAGGATCAACCGAAGTTGGAACACACAGAGACAGTAATCAAATTGACAATAATTAAAGATAAAGAGAAAACATTAAAAACAAGGAGTGGAAAGCAACATATAACATACAAGGGAATCCCCATAAGGTTCTCAGCTGATTTTTCAACAGAAACTCTGCAGGCCAGAAGGGAGTGGCACCATATAGTTAAAGTGATGAAAAGGAAAAACCTGCAACCTAGAATACTCTACCTAGCAAGGCTGTCATTCAGATTTGACGGAGAAATCGAAAGCTTTAAAGACAAGCAAAAGCTAAAAGAATTCAACACCACCAAACCAGCTCTACAACAAATTCTAAAGGCACTTCTCTACGTGGAAAAGAGAAGGCCACACTAGAAACAAAAAAAAATTATGAAATGGGAAAGCTCACCAGAAAGGCACACACAAAAGTAGGAAATCATCCACACACTAATATGATATCTAAAGCAATAATCATGAGAGGAGGAGAGTACAAATGCAGGATATTTGAAGTGCATTTGAAATTAAGAGATCATCAACTTAAAACAATCACGTATATATATAGACTGGTAAAGGTCATGGTAACTGCAAACCAAAAATCTATAATAGATATACACACAAATAAGAAAGGAATCCAAACACAACACTAAAGAAAGTGATCAAATCACAAGAGAACAAAAGAGGAAAGGGAAAAAAAACCTACAAAAACAAATTCTAAACAGTTAACAAAATGGCAGTAAGAACATACATATTGATAATCACCTTAAATGTAAACAGGTTAAATGTTCCAACCAAAGACACAGGCTGGTTAAATGGAAACAAAAACAAGACCCGTATATGCTGTCTACAAGAGACTCACTTCAGATCTAGGGACACATACAGACTGAAAGTGAGGGGATGGAAATGTGTATTCCATTCAAATGAAAATCAAAAGAAAGCTGGAGTAGTAATACTCATATCAAAAAACAGACTTTAAAACAAAGACTGTTACAAAAGACAAAGAAGGACACTACATAATGATCAAGGGATCAATCCAAGAAAAAGATATAACAATTGTAAACACATATGCACCCAACATAGGAGCACCTCAATATACAAGGTAAATGTTAACAGACATAAAAGGAGAGATTCACAGTAACACCCTATTTATATCAGTGGACAGATCCTCCAGACAGAAAATCAACAAGGAAACATAGTCCTTAAATGATACATTAGACCAGATGGACTTAATTGATGTCTATAGAGCATTCCATCCAAAAGCAGCAGAATACACATTCTTTTCAAGTGCACAGGGAACATTCTCCAGGACAGGTCACATGCTGGGCCACAAAGCAAGCCTCAGTAAAATTAAGAAAACTGAAATTGTATCAAGCATCTTTTCAAACACAGTGCTGTGAGACTGCACTACAAGAAAAAAACCTTAAAAACCACAAACGTGGAGGATAAGCAAAATGCTACTAAACAACTAATGGATCACTGAAGAAGGCAAAGAGGAAATCAAAAATAGCTCGAGACAAACTAAATTGAAAATGCAATGATCCAAAACCTATGGGATGCAGCAAAAGCAGCTCTATGAGAGAAGTTTATAGCAATACAAGCTTACTTCAGGATACAGGAAAAATTTTGAACAACGTGACATTACATCTAAAGCAACTACAGAAAGAACAACAACAAAACCCAAAGTTAGTAGAAGGAAAGAATTCAGAAAAGATCAGAGCAGAAATAAATTAGAGTCTAAAAAAAAAATTCCAATAAAATGGACAACCTAGAAGAAAGGGACAAATTCTTAGAAAGTTACAATCTCCCAAGACTGAACCAGGAAGAAAAAGATAACAAGAACAGACCAATTACAAGTACTGAAATTGAATCTGTGATTTATAAAAACTACAAAGAAACAAAAATCCAGGACCAGATGACTTCACAGGCAAATTCTATCAAACATTTAGAGAAGAGTTAACACCTATACTTTTGAAGCTATTCTAAAGAATTGCAGAGGGAACACTCCCAAACTCATTCTATGAGGCCACCATCACCCTGATACCAAAACCAGACAAACATACGACAAAAAAAAAAAATTACAGACCAATATCACTGATGAACAGAGATGCAAAAATCCTCAACAAAATACTAGCAAACCAAATCAAACAATACTTTAAAAGGATCATACAACAGGATCAAGTGGGATTTATCCCAGTGATGCAAGAATTTTTCAATATCTGCAAATCAATCAGTGTGATATACTACATTAACAAACTGAAGAATTAAAATCATATGATCATCTCAATAGATGCAGAAAAAGCTTTTGACAAAATTCAACATTCATCTATGATAAAAACTCTCCAGAAAGTAGGCATAGAGGGAACGTACCTCAACATAATAAAGGCCATATATGACAAACCCACAGTTAACATCATACTCAATGGTGAAAAGCTGAAAGGATTTTCTCTAAGATCAGGAAAAGGACAAGGATGTCCACTCTCCCCACTTTATTCAACATAGTTTTAGAAGTCCTAGCCACTGCAATCAGAGACGAAAAAGAAAGATATGGAATCCATACTGGAAAAGAAGAAGCAAAAACTGTCACTGTTTGCAGATGACATCATACTATATATAGAAAATCCTAAAGATGCTACCAGAAAACTATTACAGCTCATCAACGAATCTGGTAAAGTTGTAGGATACAGAATTAATAGACAGAAATCTGTTTCATTTCTATACACTAACAATGAAAGCTCAGAAAGAGAAATTATGGAAACAATGTCATTTACCACTGCATCAAAAAGAATAAAATAGATACCAGGGAAGTCCGCCCACTGGAGTGAAAGTTCTGAGCCACACGTCAGGCTTCCCAACCTGGGGGCCTGGCAATGGGAGGAGGAATTCCTAGAGAAACAGACTTTGAAGGCTAGCGGGAGTTGATTGCAGAATTTTGGCAGGATTTGGGGAAACAGAGACTCCACTCTTGGAGGGCACACACAAAGTAGTGTGCGCATCAGGACCCAGGGAAAGGAGCAGTGACCGCATAGGAGACTGAACCAGACTTACCTGCTAGTGTTGGAGGGTCTCCTGCAGAGGTGGGGGCAGCTGTGGCTCACCAATGGACAAGGACACTGGCAGCAGAAGTTCTGGGAAGTACTCCTTGGCGTGAGCCCCACCAGAGTCCACCATAAGCCCCACTAAAGAGCCCGGGTAAGCTCCATTGTTGGGTTGCCACAGGCCAAACAACCAACAGGGAGGGAACCCAGCCCCACCCATCAGCAGACAAGCAGATTAAAGTTTTACTGAGCTCTGCCCACCAGAGCAACAGCCACCTCTATCAACCACCAGTCCCTCCCATCAGGAAACTTCCACAAGCCTTTTAGATAGCCTCATCCACAGAGGGCAGACAGCAGAAGCAAGAAAACTACAATCATGCAGCCTGTGGAACAAAAAACACATTCACAGAAAGATAGACAAGATGGAAAGGCAGAGGGCTATGTACTAGATGAAGGAACAAGATAAAACTGCAGAAAAACAACTAAATGAAATGTAGATTGTCAATCTTCCAGAAAAAGAATTCAGAATGACAGTGAAGATGATCCAGAACCTCAGAAAAAGAATGGAGGCAAAGAGTGAGAAGATGCAAGAAATGTCTAACAAAGATCTACAAGAATTAAAGAACAAACTAACAGAGATGAACAATACAATATGTGAAATGAAAAATACATTAGAAGGAATCAATAGCAGAATAACTGAGGCAGAAGAACGGATAAGTGACCTGGAAGACAGAATGGTGGAATTCACTGCTGTGGAACAGACTAAAGAAAAAATAATGAAAAGAAATGAAGACAGCCTAAGAGACCTTTGGGACAACATTAAACAAAACAACATTCACATTATAGGGGTCCCAGAAGGAGAAGAGAGAGAGAAAGGACCCCGGAAAACATTTGAAGAGATTATAGTCAAAAACTTCCCTAACATGTGAAAGGAAATAGCCACCTAGGTCCAGGAAGCGCAGCGAGTGCCGTAGAGGATAAACCCAAGGAGAAACACGCCGAGACACAGAGTAATCGAATTAGCAAAAATTAAAGACAAAGAAAAACTATTGAAAGCAGCAAGGGAAAAATGACAAATAACATACAAGGGAACTCCCATAAGGTTAACAGCTGATTTCTCAGCAGAAACTCCACAAGCCAGAAGAGAGTGGCATGATATACTTAAAGTGATGAAAGGGAAGAACCTAGAACCAAGATTACTCTAGCCAGCAAGGATCTCATTCAGATTCGATGGAGAAATCAAAAGCTTTACAGACAAGCACAAGCTACGAGAATTGAGCACCGCCAAACCAGCTCTACAACAAATGTTAAAGGAACTTCTCTAAGTGGGAAACACAAGAGAAAAAAAGGACCTACAAAAACAAACCCAAAACAATTAAGAAAATGGTCATAGGAACGTACATATCGATAATTACCTTAAACATGAATGGATTAAATGCTCCAACCCAAAGACACAGCCTTGCTGAATAGATACAAAAACAAGACCCATATATATGCTGTCTACAAGAGACCCACTTCAGACCTAGGGATACATACAGACTGAAAGTGAGG
>NC_041223.1:38162594-38163640 GCF_002837175.3 Physeter macrocephalus | reverse complement strand
AGTTAGCAGAAGGAAAGAAATCATAAAGATCAGTTCAGAAATAAATGAAAAAGAAACAAAGAAAACAATAGCAAAGATCAATAAAACTAAAAGCTGGTTCTTTGAGAAGATAAACTAAATTGAAAAACCATTAGCCAGACTCAAGAAAAAGAGGGAGAGGACTCAAATCAATAAAATGAGAAATGAAAAAGGACAAGTTACAACAGACACCACAGAAATACAAAGAATCCTAAAAGACTACTACAAATAACTCTTTACCATATTAGCAAACAGAATCCAACAACACATTAAAAGGATCATACACCATGATCAAGTGGGTTTATCCCAGAGATACAAGGATTCTTCAATACACGCAAATCAATGTGATACACCATATTAAGAAATTGAAGAATAAAAACCATATGATCATCTCAATAGATGCAGAAAAAGCTTTTGACAAAATTGAACACACATTTATAATAAAAACTCTCCAGAAAATGGGCAGAGAGGGAACCTACTTCAACATAAGAAAAGCCATATATGACAAACCCACAGCAAACATCATTCTCAATGGGGAAAAACTGAAAGCATTTCCTCTAAGATCAGGAACAAGACAAGGATGTTCACTTTCACCACTATTATTCAACATAGTTTTGGAAGTCCTAGCCACAGCAGAGAAGGAAAAGAAATAGAAGGAATACACATTGGAAAAGAAGCAAAACTGTCACTGTTTGCAGATGACATGATACTATACATAGAGAATCCTAAAGATGTCACCAGAAAACTACTAGAGCTAATCAATGAATTAGGTAAAGTTGCAGGATAAAAAATTAATGCACAGAAGTCTCCTGCATTCCTATACACTAATGATGAAAAATCTGAAAGAGAAATTAAGGGAACACTCCCAGTTACCAGTGCAACAAAAAGAATAAAATAGCTAGGAATAAACCTACCTAGGGAGACAAAAGACCTGTACGCAGAAAACTATAAGACACTGATGAAAGAAATTAAAGATGATACCAACAGATGTTGAGATATACCATGTTCTTGGATTGGAAGAATCAATA
>NC_041223.1:38161662-38162370 GCF_002837175.3 Physeter macrocephalus | reverse complement strand
ACATAGGAAGAACACTCTTTGACATAAATCACAGAAAGATCTTTTTTGATCCACCTCCTAGAGTAATGGAAATAAAAACAAAAATAAACAAATGGGACCTAATGAAACTTCAAAGCTTTTGGACAGCAAAGGAAACCCTAAACAAGATGAAAAGACAACCCTCAAAATGGGAGAAAATATTTGCAAATGAATCACTGGACAAAGAAATAATCTCCAGAATATATAAACAGCTCATGCAGCTCTATATTAAAAAAAAACAAACAACCCAATCCAAAAATTGGCAGAAGACCTAAATAGACATTTCTCTATAGAAGACATACAGATGGCCAAGAAGCACATGAAAAGCTTCTCTACATCACTAATTATTAGAGAAATGCAAATCAAAACTACAAATGAGGTATCACCTCACACTGGTTAGAATGGGCATGATCTGAAAATCTACAAACAACAAATGCTGGAGAGGGTGTGGAGAAAAGGGAACCCTCCTGCACTGTTGGTGGGAATGTAAATTGATACAACCACTATGGAGAAGAGTACGGAGGTTCCTTAAAGAACTAAAAATAGAATTACCATATGACCCAGCAATCGCACTACTGGGCATATACCCAGAGAAAACCAAAATTCAAAAAGACATATGCACCCCAATGTTCATTGCAGCACTATTTACAATAGCCAGGTCATGGAAGCAACCTAAATGCCCATTGACAG
>NC_041223.1:38159416-38159637 GCF_002837175.3 Physeter macrocephalus | reverse complement strand
ACAAATGACAATGAAAACATGATGATCCAAAACCTATGGGATGCAGCAAAAGCAGTTCTAAGAGGGAAGTTTATAGCTATACAAGCCTACCTTAAGAAACAAGAAAAATCTCAAACAATCTAACCTTACACCTAAAGCAATTAAAGAAAGAAGCACCAAAAAAAAAAAAAACCCAAGTTAGCAGAAGGAAAGAAATCATAAAGATCAGTTCAGAAATAAAT
>NC_041223.1:38156296-38156537 GCF_002837175.3 Physeter macrocephalus | reverse complement strand
CCAGCAATCCCACTACTGGGCATATACCCAGAGAAAACCATAATTCAAAAAGACACATGCACCCCAATGTTCATTGCAGCACTATTTACAATAGCCAGGTCATGGAAGCAACCTAAATGCCCATTGACAGATGAATGGATAAAGAAGATGTGGTACATATATACAATGGAATATTACTCAGCCATAAAAAGGAACGAAATTGGGTCATTTGTAGAGACGTGGATGCATCTAGAGACTGTCA
>NC_041223.1:38140192-38156286 GCF_002837175.3 Physeter macrocephalus | reverse complement strand
GTGATGAATTGGGAGATTGGGATTGACATATATACACTGAAGTGTATAAAATGGATGACTAATAAGAAAATAAATAAATATTTTTAAAAAAAGAATAAAATACCTAGGAATCAACCTACCTAAGGAGGCAAAACAGCTGTACACAGAAAACTATGTTACTATTGAAAAAAATAGAAGATGACACAAACAGATGGAAAGATATACCATGTTCGTGGATTGGAAGTATCAATACTGTCAAAATGACTATACTACCCAAGGCAATCTACAGATTCAGTGCAATTCCTATAAAATTACCAATGACATTTTTCACAGAACCAGAAAAAAAAAATTTTAAATTTGTTTGGAAACACAAAAGACCCTGAATATCTAAAGCAATCTTGAGAAAGAAAAATGGAGCTGGAGGAATCAGGCTCCCTGACCTCAGACTATACTACAGAACGATAGTAATCAAAACAGTATGGCACTGGCACAAAAACAGATATTTAGCTCATTCGAACAGGATAGAAAGCCCAGAAATAAACCCATGCACTTATGTTCACCTAATCTATGACAAAGGAGGCCAGAATATACAATGGAGTGATAACAGCCTCTTCAATAAGTGGTGCTTGGAAAACTGGCTACATGCAAAAGAATGAAATTAGAACACTCCTGAACACCATACACAAAAATAAACTCAAAATGGATTAAAGACCTAAATGTAAGGGCAGACACTAAAACTCTTAGAGGAAAACATAGGCAGAACACTCTGACATAAATTGCAGCCAGATCTTTTTGACCCACCTCCTCGAGTAATGAGAATTCCAGCTTGGATATAAAGTGGAAAAGCTCCATGCATTGGCATGAACAATCTTAGACATTGAGGGCAATTTGAAAAAAAAAAAAAAGAAAAAAGAGAGGCAAAAAAAAACACCAAGCAGCAATAAAAACAAAAATAAACAAACGGGACCTAATTAAACTTAAAAGTTTTTGCACAGCAAAGGAAACCATAAGCAAGATGAAATCACAGTCCTCAAAATGGGAGAAAATATTTTCAAATGAAGCAACTGACAAAGGATTAATCTCCTTTGTCAGTTATACAAACAGCTCATACAGCTCGTTATCAAAAAAACAAACAGCCCAATCAAAAAATGGGCAGAAGACCTAAATAGACATTTCTCCAAAGAAAACCTACAGATGGCCAAAAAGCACATGAAAAGATGTTGAACATCACTAATTATCAGAGAAATGCAAATCAAAACTATCGTGAGCTATCACCTCACGCCAGTCAGAACGGCTTTCATCAAAAAGTCTACAAACAATAAATGCTGGAGAGGGTGTGGAGAAAAGGAAACCCACCTACACTGTTGGTGGGAATGTTAATTGCTGCAGCCACTATGGAGAAGAGTATGGTGGTTCCTCAAAAACCTAGAGTTGGCCTATGATCCAACAATCCCACTCCTGGGCATATTTCTGGACAAAACTATAAGTAATGTTCATAGCAGCTCTATTCATCATAGCCAAGACACGGAAACAACCTAAATGTCCATCGCCTGAGGAATGGATAAAGAAGATGTGGTACATACATACAATGGAATACCACTCAGCCATGAAAAAGTGAAATATTGCCATTTGCAGCAACATGGATGGACCTAGAGATTATCATTGTTCACTTACTTAAGTGAAGTAAGTCAGAGAGAGACATATCTTATGATATCACTTGTGTGGAATCTAATTTTAAAAAGTGATACAAATGAACTTATGTACAAAACAGAAACAGACTTAGATATGAAAAGCAAAGTTATGGTTACCAGAGGGGAAACATGGTGGGGGAGGGATAAATCAGGACTTTAGGATTAACATACATACACTACTATATATACGCTAGATAAACAAGGACCTACTGTATAGCACAGGGAACTCTACTCAATATTCTGTGATAACCTATATGAGAAAAGAATCTGAAAAAGAATGAGTGTATGTATAACTGAATCACTTTGCTGTACACCTGAAACACAACATTATAAAACAACTATACTCCAACAAAATTTAAAAAAATAACATGGCTGTGTAAAAGGAATGGATTCTAATATGTAACTGTGTTTCCCTGTCCCATCCCACAGTCTCAAAAGGCAGTCAGTCCTCCCAAGTATGTGCCATGAAGAGACATCTCCAGCTGAGGTGTTTACCCAGTGAAGTTCTCCTCCTTATTTACCCTCATTGCCTGAGTTTTCTGGCTCTCAAGATGTGCATTTAGGCCTCCTTATTTTGGCACCTCGCCATCCCGTCTTGCCAGCATGAGGTTTGTTGGAACCAGATAGTAATCAGATAGTGGAGGAAACTCTTGATCTCACAAAGGCTAAATGCTTGCTTTAACTTTGGAAACAAAAGCAGTCAAAGAAATCTAGAAAGTGAAGACCTAATTTTTCAAATGGGATTTCTGATCCCAGAATAGAGACCAGAATAAGGGAAGTGGAATAGGGAAGGCAAAATAGTTAAACTCTTCATCTTCCATAAGTGGAATGCTTAAGTTACTGTTTTGTTTTCAAATTTGGAATTAAATATTGATTTAATAAGATTTATTAACACAATAAATGAACAACTAGTAATTTTTAAAATGACTATATACTTTCCAAATCACTGTGGAACAAATAGAAAATAAAATTCTTTTATAAAAAAAGACAAAATAGGTAAAATAGAACAAAACATTATTTAAAGCGCAAAACGAAGACCAAGTCAGATCATATTTTTTTACAGTAAACACAAGCGATTTAAACTTCCTTACTAAAGGATAAGAAATCTTGGATTTTTTTTTTTTTTTTTTTTGAAACTTACATCAATCACAGTGAGCTTGACAGCTTTCAAATATATAAAGATATTTTGATAGATTCTTGGTAATATTAAAATATATGATTTGTTGTTATTTTGTAATGAAGTCTGTCAAGATTTTAGAAAGTCTAAATGGTTCAGTAAACCAGTATTTTCCAAATGAGCAATATGTGATTTTACAAAATCATGCATGGGTAAAAGATCCTTGTAAAGTGCAAGACAGACCAATAAGTAGATGTTGAACTAGAGACGACACGTAGTGCAGGCAGCTGCGGGGCAGCTGTTTTCTATCTGGAGAGCCCTTTGGAAGTGCTTTTGAGGTTCTTCAAATATTTGATTAGAATTTCATGGATGTTGATGCTATATAAGGAGCTTTAACATTTTTGTGTTCTGCTTAAAGTTTTTAAAATTCTGCTAAAACAAACTGAAACCGTGTTGAAAAATACTGGTGAAAATGGAAAATCTATGGGCTTTAGAGTCTGACAGACCTGGGTTTAATTCCAGGCTCCAATTGCAAGTGCCATCTTGGGCTCCTTACCCTCTCAAAGCCAGAGTTTCCTCACACAGGCTCCAGACGCGCAGGCTCAGCGGCCATGGCTCACGGGCCCAGCCGCTCCGCAGCATGTGGGATTTTCCTGGACCAGGGCACGAACCCGTGTCCCCTGCATCGGCAGGCGGACTCTCAACCACTGCGCCACCAGGGAAGCCCCTAATTTTTTTTTTTAAGTACACAAAATGCCTAGCACATAGTGAAGGGTGGATTAATGCTAGCTTTCCCTATCTGTGTACCTGTCACCACTGTAAGACACACTGAGTTACAGATTTACTCCCAGTGTCTCTCAAGGGCCGAAGGATGAGAGTTTCTTCTGTGATGTCAGAGCGCCTCCGTATCAGTGTATAAACATCTGCCGTAGGTCTGTACTTGAGATACAAGATGTAAATGCCAAAATGTTTCTGTGCTTAACTCATCCAGATTTAAAATGCAAAGCAAACAACTTCCTTTTGTAAACTTGTTGTTTAAAGCTGGACTTCTAGACCTTGGGCAAGAAAGCATCACTTAATCTCTCCTGGCCTCCATGACCTAGAGACCTCCACAGTTCCGGGAGGCTGTAAACCCCAGTCTTTCTAGTATATCTTTTCTTAGATCTGTGAAAATCCCATCTTTCCACTGTATGTGTTATTTCAGCTGTGCACAATCGTACTACCTTGGATAATATTGTAAATGCCTCCATCGAAACTGTCCTCTCAAAGTGGCATTTGCAAAGTTGCTGTCTTATTGCAATGATCAGAAACCAGCAACCGTGGGAGCCCTCATCCTTGGGCTACTTCTGAGGTGTTTGTCTTGCCTTGTGAAACCTCCTGACTTTCCATTTTCCCTTTAAGCCCTGATTCTCTGGCACCTGCTTCTGCAGTGAGTGTGTGCTCTGTCTATGGTCACAGCTCTGTATTGCTTGTGAGCAGGCATTTTCTGTCTTGTGCCACCAGGCCTGTTTCCCATGCCTCCTGCTGTGCATCGGCAGGCGGACGCGCAACCACTGCGCCACCAGGGAAGCCCGAAATCTTGGATTTTTAACATTTTGGTTTTCATCTAATCTGTTCTTTACAAGAGATATAATTTATAAAAATGCATGAAAATTCTGTGAACAACCTCAGAAATTGTATTTTAACAAAACATGAATAAGAAGGGCTAGAAAAAGTCCTAGCAAACAATGAAGAATTTAAGACCTAACGATTTTATGTTTTAAGACCTCAATGTCACAGCACAGACACAAAGACGTGAAACAGTATTTTGCATGAAGTATGTAATGTTGTTTGGGATGTTCTGGCCCCAGCATATGCCCTTCCTCAGTACTGCCTGTTGGAATTGGAACCGAGAGCTAAAAGACCAGGACGTCTTCCTCCATTATTTCTTCCATATTCCATGTACTAAGACCTATTGATTTCCTCTCTCCTGACCCTCTCTGCCTTCCCTCTTCTGGGGAAGACCCTCAATTCACTCCCTCTTCTGCCTTCTTGTTGAACTGTTGAAACTGACGCCTCATATCTTACCTCTTTCTGGAGTTTTGGAAAGGTGTTCTTACCTCTAGCCTTATCTCCATCTAATTACTATTTTCAATTCCTGACAAAATAATACCTCGAAAATGCAACGCTGCTCATATTTTTCTTCCTGTTTTTAATCTTTTTCTTGCGTTATGCCAAGAAAACTTTAAGATTCATTTTAAGACAGAACAACACAGAAGGATCGCCCTGTCAGAGCTGAAGCTGAGGCCCAGCTTAATATATAGAGCACCCAGAATAATATAACGAATACTAAATCTGTAGATGCTGTACAGTACAGTATGTGATATGCAGAAGATGTTGCAATAATGTGACATTCTCCTCCCAGATAAATTGCTCCACTTAAATCCTTCTGACAGTGCAACTAATTTTATTCAGAGCCAGGCTGGGTGGAAAAGCCACTTGTGTCTTCCCGTTTGGATAACAAAGGGATAGAGGCCTGTTTGCTCTGCTCACAGAGGCTTTTCCACTCATGTGCAGTTAAAGCTACAAGAGGTAGGTATAACCAGAAACAGTTTCCAGCTTGGATATAAAGTGGAAAAGCTCCATGCATTGGCATGAACAATCTTAGACATTGAGGGCAATTTGAAAAAAAAAAAAAAGAAAAAAGAGAGGCAAAAAAAAACACCAAGCAGCAGATGTTGAACTAGAGACGACACGTAGTGCAGGCAGCTGCGGGGCAGCTGTTTTCTATCTGGAGAGCCCTTTGGAAGTGCTTTTGAGGTTCTTCAAATATTTGATTAGAATTTCATGGATGTTGATGCTATATAAGGAGCTTTAACATTTTTGTGTTCTGCTTAAAGTTTTTAAAATTCTGCTAAAACAAACTGAAACCGTGTTGAAAAATACTGGTGAAAATGGAAAATCTATGGGCTTTAGAGTCTGACAGACCTGGGTTTAATTCCAGGCTCCAATTGCAAGTGCCATCTTGGGCTCCTTACCCTCTCAAAGCCAGAGTTTCCTCATCTATAAAATTCAACACTTATCTCATGGGGTTATTGGTACTGATTTTTTTCTTTTTTTTTTTTGCGGTACACGGGCTTCTCACTGTTGTGGCCTCTCTCTTTGCGGAGCACAGGCTCCGGATGCACAGGCTCAGCGGCCATGGCTCACGGGCCCAGCCGCTCCGCGGCATGTGGGATTTTCCTGGACCAGGGCACGAACCCGTGTCCCCTGCATCGGCAGGCGGACTCTCAACCACTGCGCCACCAGGGAAGCCCCTAATTTTTTTTTTTAAGTACACAAAATGCCTAGCACATAGTGAAGGGTGGATTAATGCTAGCTTTCCCTATCTGTGTACCTGTCACCACTGTAAGACACACTGAGTTACAGATTTACTCCCAGTGTCTCTCAAGGGCCGAAGGATGAGAGTTTCTTCTGTGATGTCAGAGCGCCTCCGTATCAGTGTATAAACATCTGCCGTAGGTCTGTACTTGAGATACAAGATGTAAATGCCAAAATGTTTCTGTGCTTAACTCATCCAGATTTAAAATGCAAAGCAAACAACTTCCTTTTGTAAACTTGTTGTTTAAAGCTGGACTTCTAGACCTTGGGCAAGAAAGCATCACTTAATCTCTCCTGGCCTCCATGACCTAGAGACCTCCACAGTTCCGGGAGGCTGTAAACCCCAGTCTTTCTAGTATATCTTTTCTTAGATCTGTGAAAATCCCATCTTTCCACTGTATGTGTTATTTCAGCTGTGTACAATCGTACTACCTTGGATAATATTGTAAATGCCTCCATCGAAACTGTCCTCTCAAAGTGGCATTTGCAAAGTTGCTGTCTTATTGCAATGATCAGAAACCAGCAACCGTGGGAGCCCTCATCCTTGGGCTACTTCTGAGGTGTTTGTCTTGCCTTGTGAAACCTCCTGACTTTCCATTTTCCCTTTAAGCCCTGATTCTCTGGCACCTGCTTCTGCAGTGAGTGTGTGCTCTGTCTATGGTCACAGCTCTGTATTGCTTGTGAGCAGGCATTTTCTGTCTTGTGCCACCAGGCCTGTTTCCCATGCCTCCTGCTGGGGAACTGCTTACACCTGTGAAACTTGCCTTCTAAGGAAGGTTCTTTTTTCCACCTGTATTTGTTTTGGTAGAGTCCTGATATGAGGCTTCAGTTGATGTTTCTAAAGCTGGTACTGCTTTTCTCTTATTCTCCTCGTCTTTTCAATATCCTAGGCCAGAGGTTCTCAAAGTATGGTCCGTGAACCCCTGGGAGTCCCTGAGACCTTTTTAGGGGGCCCATCAGTTAAAAATTATTTTCTGTTTAGTGCTAATATGTTATTTACTTTTTTCAGTGTTGATATGTGCATTGAAAATGCAAAAGCAATGATAAATTAAATTGCTGGCAAAATTTAAAATTTACCAAAAGCAACGGTAAATTAAACCTAGCACAAATAGACAGTGGTACTAACTGTACTAGTAGCTATTGTCTTCTTTACCATCATGCGTTCACAGAAAAGAAAAAACCAATTTCACTTAGTAATATCTTTGATCAAGCAGTAAAAATTATTAATTTTATTAAATTTCAACCCCTCATGACACATCTTTTTAATATTCTGTGTGACAAAATGGGAATTATGCATAAACACTTCTGTTGCTTACTGAAGTGTGATGGCTGCCTGGAAGGAAAAGTATTTGTGTGACTGAGTTGGAAACTGAACTAGCCACTCTTTTCATGGAACGTGATATTTACTTTAAAGAACTGACTGATAAAATATGGTTATACAAACTCAGATATTTGGCAGACATTTTGTGAAATGAACAAAAACACCTGTTACTTCAAGGAAAAAAAAAACTTAAATTTGATGCCAATGATAACATTTGAATTTTCAAGCAAGAATTAGATTTTTTTTTTTGAAACTTACATCAATCACAGTGAGCTTGACAGCTTTCAAATATATAAAGATATTTTGATAGATTCTTGGTAATATTAAAATATATGATTTGTTGTTATTTTGTAATGAAGTCTGTCAAGATTTTAGAAAGTCTAAATGGTTCAGTAAACCAGTATTTTCCAAATGAGCAATATGTGATTTTACAAAATCATGCATGGGTAAAAGATCCTTGTAAAGTGCAAGACAGACCAATAAGTTTCATTGTAACAAACAATCAGAAGTTCATTGATAGGGTTGCAAATATTTGTACTTTGAAAATAACCTTTAAGAAACTAATACTTATTGAATACAGTATTGAGTCAAAGAAGAGCCATTCATGAAACCATATCCAAAAGTTAAGTCAAAATGGAATTTAGTGGGATGTTCTGGCCCCAGCATATGCCCTTCCTCAGTACTGCCTGTTGGAATTGGAACCAAGAGCTAAAAGACCAGGACGTCTTCCTCCATTATTTCTTCCATATTCCATGTACTAAGACCTATTGATTTCCTCTCTCCTGACCCTCTCTGCCTTCCCTCTTCTGGGGAAGACCCTCAATTCACTCCCTCTTCTGCCTTCTTGTTGAACTGTTGAAACTGACGCCTCATATCTTACCTCTTTCTGGAGTTTTGGAAAGGTGTTCTTACCTCTAGCCTTATCTCCATCTAATTACTATTTTCAATTCCTGACAAAATAATACCTCGAAAATGCAACGCTGCTCATATTTTTCTTCCTGTTTTTAATCTTTTTCTTGTGTTATGCCAAGAAAATTTTAAGATTCATTTTAAGACAGAACAACACAGAAGGATCGCCCTGTCAGAGCTGAAGCTGAGGCCCAGCATAATATATAGAGCACCCAGAATAATATAACGAATACTAAATCTGTAGATGCTGTACAGTACAGTATGTGATATGCAGAAGATGTTGCAATAATGTGACATTCTCCTCCCAGATAAATTGCTCCACTTAAATCCTTCTGACAGTGCAAATAATTTTATTCAGAGCCAGGCTGGGTGGAAAAGCCACTTGTGTCTTCCCGTTTGGATAACAAAGGGATAGAGGCCTGTTTGCTCTGCTCACAGAGGCTTTTCCACTCATGTGCAGTTAAAGCTACAAGAGGTAGGTATAACCAGAAACAGTTTCCAGCTTGGATATAAAGTGGAAAAGCTCCATGCATTGGCATGAACAATCTTAGACATTGAGGGCAATTTGAAAAAAAAAAAAAAGAAAAAAGAGAGGCAAAAAAAAACACCAAGCAGCAGATGTTGAACTAGAGACGACACGTAGTGCAGGCAGCTGCGGGGCAGCTGTTTTCTATCTGGAGAGCCCTTTGGAAGTGCTTTTGAGGTTCTTCAAATATTTGATTAGAATTTCATGGATGTTGATGCTATATAAGGAGCTTTAACATTTTTGTGTTCTGCTTAAAGTTTTTAAAATTCTGCTAAAACAAACTGAAACCGTGTTGAAAAATACTGGTGAAAATGGAAAATCTATGGGCTTTAGAGTCTGACAGACCTGGGTTTAATTCCAGGCTCCAATTGCAAGTGCCATCTTGGGCTCCTTACCCTCTCAAAGCCAGAGTTTCCTCATCTATAAAATTCAACACTTATCTCATGGGGTTATTGGTACTGATTTTTTTCTTTTTTTTTTTTGCGGTACACGGGCTTCTCACTGTTGTGGCCTCTCTCTTTGCGGAGCACAGGCTCCGGATGCACAGGCTCAGCGGCCATGGCTCACGGGCCCAGCCGCTCCGCGGCATGTGGGATTTTCCTGGACCAGGGCACGAACCCGTGTCCCCTGCATCGGCAGGCGGACTCTCAACCACTGCGCCACCAGGGAAGCCCCTAATTTTTTTTTTTAAGTACACAAAATGCCTAGCACATAGTGAAGGGTGGATTAATGCTAGCTTTCCCTATCTGTGTACCTGTCACCACTGTAAGACACACTGAGTTACAGATTTACTCCCAGTGTCTCTCAAGGGCCGAAGGATGAGAGTTTCTTCTGTGATGTCAGAGCGCCTCCGTATCAGTGTATAAACATCTGCCGTAGGTCTGTACTTGAGATACAAGATGTAAATGCCAAAATGTTTCTGTGCTTAACTCATCCAGATTTAAAATGCAAAGCAAACAACTTCCTTTTGTAAACTTGTTGTTTAAAGCTGGACTTCTAGACCTTGGGCAAGAAAGCATCACTTAATCTCTCCTGGCCTCCATGACCTAGAGACCTCCACAGTTCCGGGAGGCTGTAAACCCCAGTCTTTCTAGTATATCTTTTCTTAGATCTGTGAAAATCCCATCTTTCCACTGTATGTGTTATTTCAGCTGTGTACAATCGTACTACCTTGGATAATATTGTAAATGCCTCCATCGAAACTGTCCTCTCAAAGTGGCATTTGCAAAGTTGCTGTCTTATTGCAATGATCAGAAACCAGCAACCGTGGGAGCCCTCATCCTTGGGCTACTTCTGAGGTGTTTGTCTTGCCTTGTGAAACCTCCTGACTTTCCATTTTCCCTTTAAGCCCTGATTCTCTGGCACCTGCTTCTGCAGTGAGTGTGTGCTCTGTCTATGGTCACAGCTCTGTATTGCTTGTGAGCAGGCATTTTCTGTCTTGTGCCACCAGGCCTGTTTCCCATGCCTCCTGCTGGGGAACTGCTTACACCTGTGAAACTTGCCTTCTAAGGAAGGTTCTTTTTTCCACCTGTATTTGTTTTGGTAGAGTCCTGATATGAGGCTTCAGTTGATGTTTCTAAAGCTGGTACTGCTTTTCTCTTATTCTCCTCGTCTTTTCAATATCCTAGGCCAGAGGTTCTCAAAGTATGGTCCGTGAACCCCTGGGAGTCCCTGAGACCTTTTTAGGGGGCCCATCAGTTAAAAATTATTTTCTGTTTAGTGCTAATATGTTATTTACTTTTTTCAGTGTTGATATGTGCATTGAAAATGCAAAAGCAATGATAAATTAAATTGCTGGCAAAATTTAAAATTTACCAAAAGCAACGGTAAATTAAACCTAGCACAAATAGACAGTGGTACTAACTGTACTAGTAGCTATTGTCTTCTTTACCATCATGCGTTCACAGAAAAGAAAAAACCAATTTCACTTAGTAATATCTTTGATCAAGCAGTAAAAATTATTAATTTTATTAAATTTCAACCCCTCATGACACATCTTTTTAATATTCTGTGTGACAAAATGGGAATTATGCATAAACACTTCTGTTGCTTACTGAAGTGTGATGGCTGCCTGGAAGGAAAAGTATTTGTGTGACTGAGTTGGAAACTGAACTAGCCACTCTTTTCATGGAACGTGATATTTACTTTAAAGAACTGACTGATAAAATATGGTTATACAAACTCAGATATTTGGCAGACATTTTGTGAAATGAACAAAAACACCTGTTACTTCAAGGAAAAAAAAAACTTAAATTTGATGCCAATGATAACATTTGAATTTTCAAGCAAGAATTAGATTTTTTTTTTTGAAACTTACATCAATCACAGTGAGCTTGACAGCTTTCAAATATATAAAGATATTTTGATAGATTCTTGGTAATATTAAAATATATGATTTGTTGTTATTTTGTAATGAAGTCTGTCAAGATTTTAGAAAGTCTAAATGGTTCAGTAAACCAGTATTTTCCAAATGAGCAATATGTGATTTTACAAAATCATGCATGGGTAAAAGATCCTTGTAAAGTGCAAGACAGACCAATAAGTTTCATTGTAACAAACAATCAGAAGTTCATTGATAGGGTTGCAAATATTTGTACTTTGAAATAACCTTTAAGAAACTAATACTTATTGAATACAGTATTGAGTCAAAGAAGAGCCATTCATGAAACCATATCCAAAAGTTAAGTCAAAATGGATTTTAGACCTAACTATAAAACCTAAAACTATAAAACTGCTCGAAGACATAGCAGAAAAGCTTCATGACTTTTGGTTAGGCAAGAATTTCTTAGAGAAGACACCAAAAGTATAATCTGTAGAAGAAAATTAGGATAAATTGAACTTTGTCAAAATTTAAACCTCCAAGCATGGGTAAGCAAATTCAAAGAGAAATATTTTCAAATTATATATTTGGTAAAGGACTTATAGCCAGACAATACCAAGAATTCTTAAAACTAAAAAGTAAAAAAATAAATACCCAGTTAAAAAAATGAGCAACATATTTGATCAGCCACTTGATCAAAAACATACATGTGGCAAATTATCATGTGAAAGATGTCCAAAATTATTAATCATTAGAGAAATGCAAATTAAAAGTACAGTGAGCTATCACTACATACTTATTAAAATGGCTAAACTGTTTAAAATAAAGAAGAAAACCAACAATAACAAGTGCTGGCAAATATGCAAAGTGACTGGAACTCTCTTACATTGCTGGTCAGACTGCAGATTGACACAGTCACTTTGGAATAGTTTGTCAGTGTCTGATAAAGTCCTATATATAGTTACCATATGAACTAGCATTCCTACTCCTAAATATTGAGCTAAGTGAACTTAAGATTACACAAAAATCCATATGTAGATATTGATAGCAGCTTTATTCATAATCATCAAAAACTGGAAAAAGCCAAATTTCTTTTAACTGGTTAATGGATAAGCTGTGATACTCCCATGCAATGGAATATTACTCAACAATAAAATGGGACAAACTACCACATGGATAACTCTCAAATGTACTATGCCAAGTGAAAGAAGCCACACTAACAAGGGTCCAATCCCCTTGATATGACTCCATTTATATAACATTCCAGAAAAGGCACAACTGCAGAGGCAGAGAACAGATCCGTGGTTTCCAGGGGCTAGCGTGGGAGGAGGAGTTGACTACCTAGGAGTAGTAGGTAGGAGGGAAAAGGAGGGAAAAGGATAAGGTAGAGTGAAGATCTCAATCCCAAACCCTGTTTGATTACTGCTAAGGCTGATAGCAGAGAATGTACCGTTCATCTGTGGGCACGTTACTGAGGTCACAGGCTGTGACCAACAAGAGCTGGCCTCATGGCCAGGGCCAGGCCACTGAGCCTAAGCTCACAGAATGGCTGACAACAGTCAGAACGCTTGTTCCCTGCAGGTAGACCGAAGCTGAGCTGCAGGTGCCCTTGTCCTTTCCCAAACCTCTAATCAGGCCACTAGCTCTACCTCCATTGGAGGACTAGGGGATAGGGAAGGAGCCTGGACTGCTTTAAGAAAAATCTCTCCTTGTGGAAAATAATAATGGGAAAGAAAACTTCTCTGCTCATATTGCCAAACAATTTTTTATGAAAAATTGAATTATATTGGAACCTAACAAAGCGTAACTAGCAGGCCCTTAAAAAGAGGATTTTTTTGCAGCAAGTGCCCAATCTTCCTAATAGCACTATCTCTAGAAACCTCCTTTTCCTGTAAGAAATCACAAAATGAGCATGCTCCCTTGCTTATATGTGGCCCAAGGAAATTACATAGGTTCCATTGCAATATCCCCTTGACCTGTCATTTAAGTCTCAGTGATTTCTCACAGGTACAAATTTTATAGCAGCCATGGATCATGTCTGCTTCATTATCAATGAATAGTGCCTAACACAGCATCGTGGAGAGACAATTAAAAATTACTTCTATTAAAGTGATGGTGTGTATTATAGCTGTAAGTATGAATTTTCTATAATTCAGTTTTCTTCACCCATCACATCCTTCTGCTCCCAAGAATTTGCTAAGATTCTTTACTAAGATTCTCATAATTTAAGAAAATCTTTTATTTAAAAATATTCGTAGACAATTAGAACTTGGAAAAATTGACCGTAAGAATTTAAAAATCTGAGGTCTGTATTAGCAATCGTTATAGTAATCCTCATACACGTATTCACTGAACATATTAATGTTTTCTTTGGATTCACTATTTTTGAACTTTTGCCACCATTTTAAATGATATCACGTTCTGAAGTGAACCTGTAGGACGGGTCAGCTCAATAAATGAAATTCACTTTCAATTATGTATAGTAATAATTGGGTGAGCTATGGTAAGTTATTTGGGACTTTGGGCCCATATATCCTTCTCAAGACAGGGAGCCCAGAGATACTCAGAGGTGCTACCAATTTGGGATTGTAATGGAGCTCTTGATTCTATTACATGCATCACAGACTTTCTAGTCTACCCCCAGCTGAAAGCTCCTTTAAAATAAGCCTCGGGGACCATAAAGAGATTGATCATTTATCTGAAAGAATGTTATTTCTGTGGTTTAGTCTGTTTGTGCAACCTCTGGAAAATATTTCCTGCCTTGACTTATAATAAAAAGTATTGTTCACAATCAGGAGACTCTACTTCAGTGACCTATTTTGGGTGTTTTCTCATTATGGTAAATAACATATTATACTTCTTTAATGTCTCCTTATAATGATGCTATTATGTTCCTTATTCATCTGTATGTGGAATAGATACGTCTCTCTAGTATATAATCATTTAAAAGCGAAAAGCAAAAGATACACTAGTGAATCAGAGAAATATATATTTATGTAGTTAAATATAGCGTGCTAATCTTATAAATCAAAATGAAAGGAACAGAATTTGTCTGTGCAAAACTGCTTTAACAGAATATAGGTCGTTTTGCAGAGTGTTTTCTTTTCACTTGTTAAAGGAGAACACCAGGTTCTGAAGCACTAGGTTTTATTTAGCATAAGGCATTTTCAGCTGCCGCTGGAGAATTCAATAAGTGAATTTCCAGATAACTGAACTATAATTTTAATAATATTCAAAACTATTTAGTTAACCCCCTTTTTCCCTGTGGGAGATATTCTAATATTTTTTCCACCTGTATTTGTTTTGGTAGAGTCCTGATATGAGGCTTCAGTTGATGTTTCTAAAGCCGGTACTGCTTTTCTCTTATTCTCCTCGTCTTTTCAATATCCTAGGCCAGAGGTTCTCAAAGTATGGTCCGTGAACCCCTGGGAGTCCCTGAGACCCTTTTAGGGGGCCCATCAGTTAAAAATTATTTTCTGTTTAGTGCTAATATGTTATTTACTTTTTTCAGTGTTGATATGTGCATTGAAAATGCAAAAGCAATGATAAATTAAATTGCTGGCAAAATTTAAAATTTACCAAAAGCAATGGTAAATTAAACCTAGCACAAATAGACAGTGGTACTAACTGTACTAGTAGCTATTGTCTTCTTTACCATCATGCGTTCACAGAAAAGAAAAAACCAATTTCACTTAGTAATATCTTTGATCAAGCAGTAAAAATTATTAATTTTATTAAATTTCAACCCCTCATGACACATCTTTTTAATATTCTGTGTGACAAAATGGGAATTATGCATAAACACTTCTGTTGCTTACTGAAGTGTGATGGCTGCCTGGAAGGAAAAGTATTTGTGTGACTGAGTTGGAAACTGAACTAGCCACTCTTTTCATGGAACGTGATATTTACTTTAAAGAACTGACTGATAAAATATGGTTATACAAACTCAGATATTTGGCAGACATTTTGTGAAATGAACAAAAACACCTGTTACTTCAAGGAAAAAAAAACTTAAATTTGATGCCAATGATAACATTTGAATTTTCAAGCAAGAATTAGATTTTTTTTTTTGAAACTTACATCAATCACAGTGAGCTTGACAGCTTTCAAATATATAAAGATATTTTGATAGATTCTTGGTAATATTAAAATATATGATTTGTTGTTATTTTGTAATGAAGTCTGTCAAGATTTTAGAAAGTCTAAATGGTTCAGTAAACCAGTATTTTCCAAATGAGCAATATGTGATTTTACAAAATCATGCATGGGTAAAAGATCCTTGTAAAGTGCAAGACAGACCAATAAGTTTCATTGTAACAAACAATCAGAAGTTCATTGATAGGGTTGCAAATATTTGTACTTTGAAATAACCTTTAAGAAACTAATACTTATTGAATACAGTATTGAGTCAAAGAAGAGCCATTCATCAAACCATATCCAAAAGTTAAGTCAAAATGGATTTTAGACCTAACTATAAAACCTAAAACTATAAAACTGCTCGAAGACATAGCAGAAAAGCTTCATGACTTTTGGTTAGGCAAGAATTTCTTAGAGAAGACACCAAAAGTATAATCTGTAGAAGAAAATTAGGATAAATTGAACTTTGTCAAAATTTAAACCTCCAAGCATGGGTAAGCAAATTCAAAGAGAAATATTTTCAAATTATATATTTGGTAAAGGACTTATAGCCAGACAATACCAAGAATTCTTAAAACTAAAAAGTAAAAAAATAAATACCCAGTTAAAAAAATGAGCAACATATTTGATCAGCCACTTGATCAAAAACATACATGTGGCAAATTATCATGTGAAAGATGTCCAAAATTATTAATCATTAGAGAAATGCAAATTAAAAGTACAGTGAGCTATCA
>NC_041223.1:38136053-38137561 GCF_002837175.3 Physeter macrocephalus | reverse complement strand
ACCCCCTTTTCCCCTGGGGGAGATATTCTAATTTTTACAAAATATTATAAGATCTTCCTAAGTAAAAAAAAAAAAAAAAAAAAAAAAAAAACTGAAAAAACTTTGAACACAATTTAAACTTTCCTTAATAATTTGGGGTCACTATTAATATCACATTTTCTCAATCGTAAGACTTGTTCACATGAGGAAGTACCATTGCTACAAAAACAAATCTTTCTAGAAAAATAAACTGGTATTAAATATACTCCTCAACAAGGTATATACATGTCAAATTCAAAACATTAAAACATGGGGAAAATTACATCTTCAATTGCAGAAACTGTATGAATTCTTAAAATGTTCCCCAAATGCAGCAAAATGCTCTTGCTTTTGGTCCTTCCCTCACTACTGGCCAGATTCTCAGTTGTCACTTCTTACCCGCATTGCCTCCACCATAAACTCCTGTCTATTCCCTTCTATTTCGCTGCTACCCTGAGCTGTTGGCTGTGAGTTGAGAAACCCAAATCACAAACTAATCAAGAATTATGTGCTAATTGTAGCAGTTTCTTCCCTGAGACTTTAAGGCCATACTTCAGGGTTGAAGTTTTGTGCCAACTGCTTCTGTGCTCAGAGGTTTTGTGTCATATCCAGTGTCAGGACTATGTTCCAATGAACTAGAATTGCCAGGAACTTGCCCTTTGGATGGATGGCATATTAACTGCATTAGGAATTTTGAAATGCGTTTTATATAGACTACCTAACTCTGTACAATCCTGTCCTCTCATCACTTGAAAGAAAGATATGAAGTGCTAACACTATATACCTTCATTTCCGAACTGACTCTATCAGGAGACACACTGGGCTCTCAGGGCAAGGATATGCGGAGAGGGAGGGATGCCACGTTCACCTTGCTGTCAGGGTCAGTGGCCTTGAGGGCCCCAGCATGGTGTCCCATATCTGTGGCAAACATTGTAGTCATGTTTTCCAGGGGCTGTGAGAGAGTGAGAAATTAAGTCAGAGGGGAAATCCAAATCTTGGGTGATGCTCAAAGTCATGAAGAAAGCATTGGCATGAGTTCATTATAGCAGGACTTGAGCCAGTAGCTTCATAGGTGGTTTGAGAAGGGAGGGAACAACTTCCATTACCCCAAGGAAAGGGGATAATAAAGCTGGCCAAGGTCTTTAAGCTCCAGAGAAGCAGCCCGCTGTTCCACTTGGGTGGCTAGGTGCCAGCTGGTAATTGGAGTGCCTGAAGGGCAACTCTGCAAAGTCCCAGTTTTTCTAACTGGATCAACAAGATAAGAGTACAGAATATAATCACTCAAAGGTTCCATGATGGGCTTCCCTGGTGGCGCAGTGGTTGCGCGTCCGCCTGCCGATGCAGGGGAACCGGGTTCTCGCCCCGGTCTGGGAGGCTCCCACATGCCCCGGAGGGGCTGCGCCCGTGAGCCGTGGCCGCTGAGCCTGCGCGTCCGGAGCCTGTGCTCCGCAACGGGAGAGGCCACAGCAGTGAGAGGCCCGCGTGCCACA
>NC_041223.1:38127377-38135945 GCF_002837175.3 Physeter macrocephalus | reverse complement strand
GGAGGATCCCACATGCCGCGGAGCGGCTGGGCCCGTGAGCCATGGCCGCTGAGCCTGCGCGTCCGGAGCCTGTGCTCCACAACGGGAGAGGCCACAACAGAGGAAAGCCCGCATACCACAAAATAAAAAAAAAAAAAAAAAAAAAAAAAAAAGGTTCCATGATGTTTGGATTTCTCTCTTCTGTGAGAGAGACACCAGGTATATCAGCAACAAAGAACAATCCCCACCACCACCAATGAGGATGGAGGGGGGAGGGGTTTGTAGGACCCCGATTTGCTTTTTGTTAGGGATCTGGTTAAGTCTGAACCTGAAGGTCATGGTCACTTGTACCCGCTTCCCTTGGGAGAACTTGGGAAATTCTAGAGATGTCAATAAATGACAAGCACATGATTGTTTTCAAAGTTTATGATGTCACAAATTCGAATGTACCATCAATGTGAAGAAAAACATGGATGTAGCCAAAGGTTTACTTATAAGTCAGTTGTTTATAATTCTAGACTCTCCTGGTCTGGGGCAAGAAACTCTTGAGGGAAGGAAGACAGAAATGCCCATATAACATTTGGAAGAGAACTTATCTGACTTAGGTATGAAGGGTAGAGAAGAAAACTCTACAGAGCCTGAAATTGAATATGGAGAAGTCAAGAAGATGAAGGAATGAAGACCTGTGAGAGTCAAGCCCGCAAACCAGTATGTGCTTTTGAGGATGTTTCACAGCCTTGAGCCATTTTCACCCACACTCTGCCTTTTCTTCCACTGAGATTGGTTTCTCTGCTCCCTTTCCCTATTTATACTTGCCACTGTCCATTGCTCATACAATTTTCTGCATCTCTTCTGTTACCAAAGCAATTTGAAAGGGTTTTGTTGTTCCTGTTTTTCATACTGTTGTGTTAAGGATATCAATAAAAATAGCAGAGAACCAGAGCGGTAATAAGTATTTTCTTCTTCTATCTCTTCCCCACTGTTACTGTATATTCCACAGTTATTTCACATATTCTGTGAATAAGGAGCTCTGCCAAGCTCTGAGGCTAAAAAAAAAAAAAAAAAAAAAAAAAAAGTAAAAATGATTGCAGTGTCCTATTAGAGCATATAGTCTGGAAGAGAGATATGTACAGAATGGCAACGAAATGCCTAGTTGTTACAATATCAAGTTTATTTTAAGTACATCAGAAATCTAGATGAAAGAGCACTGGTCAAGGTAAGGTTATCTGCAAACTTTTCACAGAAAAGAGAATTCTTAGCTGAAAACCAAATCAAAACCAGCAAAAATGCCCCCATAACCATCACCAACACCGACAAAGAAACAAGAGTGGGTGTACCAAATGTCTTAGGTCAAGTTCCCTAGAAGTAGAGTTTGGGACAAGGATTTTATTTGTAGCATTTATTAAGGGAGTAGCTTCAAGGAAAACCTGTCACAGAGGGTATAAAGTAGGAGAGGGAAGGGTAAAGAGCTGAGCAATCATGTGGTCTTGGGGAAAGTCCTAACCATTTAAGGAATTACAGCTTAGAAATTTACTGACCTGCCTAAGATCACATAGTTAATAAAGAGTAAAGCTAAGATTAGGGCTTGATGAATTTAAAAAAATATATACACTTTCCGGGCTTCACTGGTGGCGCAGTGGTTGAGAGTCCAGTCCGCCTGAGGATGCAGGGGACACGGGTTCCTGCCCTGGTCCGGGAAGATCCCACATGCTGCGGAGCGGCTGGGCCCGTAAGCCATGGCCGCTGAACCTGCACGTCCGGAGCCTGTGCTCTGCAACAGGAGAGGCCACAACAGGGAGAGGCCCGCGTACCACCAAACAAAACAAAACAAAACAAAAAAAAAAAACAAAAAAAAAACCACACTTTCCACTATACCAATCTTTCTTCTGCAGAGAACAGACCCTAAAGAGCCAAGACTTTATGCCTGCTCAACTTCAGTGAGGATGAAGAAAAGTCACGCTAATGAAAATGTCCTTGACATTGGACTTGAGCTAAATTTGGAGTCTGACAAAGGTTGACTCATTAGCCTTGAGGGCAAAACAACAAAAAAGCGAACAACAACAAAAATACTTTAGGAATTAGCCATATTTCAGAATTTTAGATAATTGTTTTTAGATGATCATGTTCTAATATACATAATATTTTCTTCACTGGTATCTGTTACATCAGGCAAATGTTTCAGTGAGGGTTTACATTAATACATGGATAGTGTCATTGGTGAAATGCAGGAATTGAGGAACCTCTGAACCCTGGAAATATACAAGTCACTATCTAAACCATAATAAGGTCATTGTGCATAATAGTTTGCATAATTATTTTGATTCCTAACACTTAACTATGGAAAGGGCATAAACTGACTATGAGGAAAGCTAAAGTTTGCCTGAGCTTTAAAGCTTGAGAAACCTCTGCTTTAGAGAATTTTAAAGAGATCTAATTCACCGTCTCTCTTCACCCAGGGCTAAGTTGCAGAGGCAATGAAAATATTCATTCACCAGTATTTGGTCCCAAGCCATGCTAGCGATATGCTCACCTCACAATCAATTCTCTTATGTAGTGTTTAAGCTTGCTCCTAGAGTTGTCACCTTGTAACTATGGATATTTAGGCACATTCCTCTGCTTTAGCTTTTTCTCACCTTTAAAATGAAAGCAGAATAGTTCATGTCAAGTGCTTGGACAAATTCTGGGCATGTAGGAAGAACTCAACAATGTTAGGTATCATAATTACTTTGAACTGTAGGCTAGCTATTCCTCCACCAAAGTCCGAATAAAAGTCCCTCCAAAGAGCTCTACTTTCTCATATTCTATCAGCAAACCACTGTACTCTTCCCTTTGCTAACATCTTCCCATTGTTGCCCATTCTCCACATCCTATTCTCTGTGCCTTCTGGAACTTCACTTTCATTGTAAACAAACTCTTCTAAACATTTAATCTCTTCCCAAAAGAATTCTTCTACCTCAATTTCTTAATTGAAATTCAGCTTTACTCTGATGGCAATACTCTCTGTTCAGCCATCCAAAGGAGATGATGGGGTTTTTTAGTGCCTCACCCAGCAAAAGGCCAAAAAGGTGAAGAAAGAATTAAGGGATTTTCAGCATTCTTCTTATTTATGACCTTGCTCTTTCACTCTCTTCCATAAAAACTTTGTTTTCCCCAAGATTTATGTCACCTGGCTGTACTACTCTGCATGGATACTCATTGTTAACGTCTACTGATCTTTTCCTCAGTCTTACCAATTAGTTTGAGAAGGGGAAAGGAAGGAGTGAACAGTGCAGGCAGAAGGCAGAAACTTTCTATCACCTTCCAAAGGGCTGGAGTTCATAGTGTATGGACCTCTAGGGAAGCAGAAAAAGAGGCACTTCCTTCCAAAGTGAAAAAATTAGCAGAAAAATAAGATCAATTCTTGTAGAATCTTCTAAGCTGAGAAATATGAACTTTATTCTAAAAGGTATAGGGAGCTACTCAAGAGTTTTGAACACTGGGGAGAAATAATCAGATATGAATTTTAGATCACTGTGACTACATTGTGGAAGGTTTTTCAGAAACTACTGCTACACTTGACTTACAGCTGTACTCAATTAGACTGGAAATAAAGGGAGAATTGGAAAGGTATTATGGAATTAGATTAACTAGGACATGAGGAATGTTTAGGGTATTGGTGGGGGAGGTAGCCTGAAGTAACCTCCAGGTTTCTGTTTTGAGCAAATAGGTAAATATTAATGCTGTTATATTTTGTCATAATTAGATTTCCTACTATACAGGGTTATTATATGGATTAAATGAGCTAATACAGTTAAAGAGCCTCCAACCATTTCTGGCATGAATTCTTATTTTGCAGAGATACTGACTATACAGAGGAGGTTAATGTCATTGTGAGGGAGAAGAGGAGAGGTGAGCACACATGATCGATTGAGTTTTGGACTTGCTGAGTTAGAAGTGGGCCTCTTGTAGGGCAGCCAGTCGGATATACAGAACTCAACACTCAACACATTAGTGTGGAGCTATGAATTGAAGAGTCTTAAGTACAGTGGAAGTCATTAATTTAATCATTAAATCTACTTAAATGTAAATAGAGTGAAATGATGATTGAACCAAGAACAAGGCCCTGAGCAAATCAATGTTTAGGGAGGAGGCAGAGAGGGAGGAACCTAAGAAAGATGAAATGTGGTAGACTGAAGTTCAAAAGATAACCACTGGCATTAAAAGAGTTCAAAGGAGGAAGCAACATCAGCACTGTAAATTGTTGCGGAAATTTAGTTAGAATAAGAACTGAAGTGTGTATATTGAAGTAGGTCCAAAAGAGGATGCTGATCAGTATACCTAGGGATATTTCCATGGAGTAGCAAGATTTGATACCTGATTTAGGCATGTGGAAAAGAGGAAGTAAGAGAATGAAACTTCTTTTTCCAAATTTTGGTTGAGGAGGGAATCAAAGAGAGATGTGGCTAGAGGGAAATGTGAGTTCTTTTTCTTTTCTTTTTTTTCTTTTTCTTTCTTTTTTTTTTTTTTTAACTAGAGAGACTTTAACTCTCCTACTTTTATTTTATTATTTTTCGTGGAAGAGCAAGAGAGAGGAGAGTTGGGGAGGCTGAGGATAGAGGAAAGGATGGAGAGTCTGAGAAAAGGAAGAGGAATTACCTTAGGAAGAAGAGCACCTCCTCCCCTGGTCCAGGAGGGAAGGTGAAAAGATAAGCACAGGCAGTGATATAAACATTGTTGCTAAAGGATAAAATTGAGATACTTTTCTCCTGATGGGCTCAGTGAAGTGAGGACCAGAGTCATCTACTGTGAGACAGGTGAAAAGTGTTGGAAGTTTGAAGAGAAATCTAAAAGTTTGAAATAAAAACAGAATAAAAGAAAAGCTTTCTAGGTTTATGTAAGAAGATTTTGAGGCCACCCTAAGGACCCAACTGAGAATAAAAATCATCAGTTTCTGGTGGCTTCTTTTCACAAGGTCTGTTGTTTTCAATATGAAGCTTTCTTTTTACTGCAGATGCCCCATAAATATTGCTCAGACTCCTTGCCTAGGTTCTGATCTCCATGCTTTCCCACTTTACCTGAACATATCTTTGATCCTAGTCTTGTAAGTCAACCCTTCTTCAACACTGCTTCAGATCGGGACTTCTGATCTCTTGTCTGGGCATGTCCACAGCCCCTGCCTGCTCCCTTCCAGCTGTGCTAACATTATAGGACTTGACTTCTGATCCACCTGACATTCTGACAACTGCAAGATAGCTCTTTCTTTAAGTTAGGCTCCCAGCCAAGCCCCCTTGAGGATCTGAGAGAACGACTATTTCATGAGCAGGTGATCACCAACCCTGGTTTTGTGAAACCCCAGGGTATTTCTAGATATCTCAGTGAACTTCTTGAAATTAATTTTTCCCAGCACAATGTTGTTATTTCCCTAAATATATACATTTAGGGAAAAGGGAAGGAAAAATAAAAACAAAACAAACATTAATAAGGAATTCAACTTCTAATAAAATTTAGCCTATTTTGTTAATAGGATGTTACTGACATCCTATTACTGACATCTTTCCCACCCAGATAAGTAGTGAGTAGTGCAGAGACTACAGCAGAGCTTTGAGAAAGACAATGTTACTGACTTCTCCAGAGCCAGTTTCACAGAAGGCTTATTTCTTAATGTACAACTGCCAGGGTTCCCAGCAGCTAGAGAGACCAAACTGATTTGGCAGCCTTGACCATCAGAGATTTAAAGCAGGGATGGGGGTGGCAAGTGGGGTGAGAGGGTGGGGGGTTAGGGAGGGGAGTGTGAAGAGTTCTCCACATGGAAGGTTGCAGTATCCATGAAAAGTGCCTCTCCTCTCACATGACTTCCCAGAGGCTGGACTAGTTGTTCGCCTGGGGAAAGTGAATGGGAACACTAACAGAATTATTGAGCATGTTTATTTGCCTGCAAGAGAGAAAGATTGATGCCTTGGTCTTCCAGTTGATGTCTGCTTAGCCTGTGCTTTGATGACTTGCCCCATTTACTATCTCAATATGGGGAGGAACGTTGGTAAGGTAGGTAGAGGGCATCGAATATTTCCCCCTAGAGTTCCCAGTGCCCAAAGTGTATATGAGGTGAATATTGCCATGCTTTCCCAGACTTGGGTCCCAGATTGTGGGTGAGATTAGGAATTGTTGATTTACAGGGTGAAGAGAAAGACATACACCTTTCTGTGTGAGAGGAATGCTGTGTGAGAACTCCAAGTTGTGGTTGGATGCTTGTTGTGTCTGAAGGTCGGAAGAGACAACCTATGCTTAGGAAAGTTGCCTGAGACTGAGCCCCCTAGCAGCAGAGTGTATTGAGGTCTCTGCCCACCCACAATAAGTCCATATACAATAAACAAGATCAGCAGAGCAGAGCAGACCAACAGAAGGCATGGCAAATTTGCTATCTTCAATGATATGAAGAGTGGGTATTCTTTTTCTTCCTCCTATTTGTATTAGTCAGGGTTCTCCAGAGAAACAGAACCAATAAAACGTGTGTATGTAAAGAGATTTATTATAAAGAATTGGCCCACACAAATATGGAGACTGAGAAGTCCAGACCCTGAGTCCAAAGTCATGCACTGTATAATGATAAAAGGATCAATACAAGAAGCGTATATTACTCTCGTCAACATATATGAACCTAATATAGGAGCACTAAAATACATAAAACAAATACTAACATACACAAAGGGAGAAATTGATGGGACTACCGTAATAGTAGATTTTCACACCCCACTTACATCAACAGACAGATCTTCTGGACAGAAAATCAATAAGGCAACAGAGATCCTAAATGATACCATAGAACAGTTAGACTTAACTGATATTTTCAGGACATTACATCCAGAAAAACCCAGAATACACATTCTTTACAAGTTCACATGGAATATTCTCTAGGATTGACCACATACTAGGGCACAAAATGAGCCTCAACAGATTTAAGAATATAGAAATTATTTCAAGCATCTTTTCTGATCACAGCAACATGAAACTAGAAATCAACCACAGAAAAAGAAATGAGAAAAAAACAATCAATATATGGAGACTAAGAAGCATGCTACTAAAAAACCAATGGGTCAATGATAAAATCAAGAGGAAATTTTAAAATACCTTCAGACAAATGACAATGAAAACACCACCATACAAAATCTATTGTATGCAGCAAAAGCAGTTCTTAGAAGGAAGTTCACAGCACTACAGGCCTTCCTCAGAAAAACAAGAAAAATCTCAAACAACCTAACCTACCACCTAAAAGAATCAGAAAATAAAGAACAAACAAAATCTAAAGTCAGCAGAAGGAAGGAAAAAATAAAGATCAGAAAGGAAATAAATAAAATAGAGATTTAAAAAACAATAGAAAAAAATCAATAAAACCAAGAGCTTGTTCTTTGAAAGGATAAACAAAATTGAAAACCCCTGGCCAGGCTCACCAGGAAGAAAATAGAGAGAACCCAAATAAACAAAATAAGAAATGAAAAAGGAGAAATAACAACTGATACCACAGAAATACAAAAAACCGTAAGAGAATACTATGAACAATTACATGCCAACAAATTTGCCAACCTAGAAGAAATGGACAAGTTTCTAGAAATATACAGCTCACCAAAACTGAATCAAGAAGAAACAGATAATTTGAACACAGACCAATCACTAGAAGTGAAACAGAATCTGTAACAAAAAAAACTCCCTACGAACAAAAGTCCAGGACGATGTGGCTTCACAGGTGAATTCTACCAAACATATAAAGAAGAACTTATACTGATCCTTCTCAAATTCTTCCAACAGACTGAAGAGGAGGGAACACTCCCAAAGACGTTCTATGAAACCATCATCACCCTGAGACCAAAACCAGACAAAAGATACTACCAAAAAAAAAAAAAATTACAGGCCCATATCATTGAAGAATATAGATGTAAAAATTCTCAACAAAACATTAGCAAACCAAATCCAACAACACATAAAAAGAGATCACACACCATGACCAAGTGGGATTCATCCAAAGTTCACAAGGATGGTTCAACATACACAAAATCAATATGATACACCATATCAACAAAACACAAAAACCATGTGATCATCTCAATAGATGCAGGAAAAGCATTTGATAAATTTCAACATCCATCCATTACAAAACTCTTACCAATGTGGGTATAGAGGGAAGATTTTGCAACATAATAAAAACTATTTCTCACAAACCCACAGCCACTATAATACTCAACAGTGAAAAGCTGAAAGCATTCCTACTAAAATCTGGACCAAGACAAGATGCCCACTCTCACCACTTCTATTCAACATATTATTGGAAAGTCCTAGCCACAGTAATCAGAGAAGAAAAAGAAATGAAAGGTATCCAAATTGGAAGGGAAGAGGTAAATTGTCATTACATGCAGATGACATGATACTATATATATAATAGAAAACCCTAAAGACTCCACACAAAAACTACTAGAACTGATAAAGAAATTCAGCAAGGTAGCAAGATACAAGATTAACATACAGAAATCAGTTGCATTTCTTTACACTAACAATGAAATATCAGGAAGGGAATGTAAAAAAAAAATAATAATACCTTTTAAAATCATCCCCCCCAAAAAA
>NC_041223.1:37977386-38127367 GCF_002837175.3 Physeter macrocephalus | reverse complement strand
ACAGAACTAGAACAAATAATCCTAAAATTTATATGGAACCATAAAAGACCCAGAATTGCCAAAGCAATCCTGAGGAAAAACAACAAAGCAGGAGGCATAACCCTCCCAGACTTCAGACAATACTACAAAGCTACAGTAATCAAAACAGTGTGGTATTGGCACAAAAACAGCCATATGGATCAATGGGACAGAATAGAGAGCACGGAAATAAACCCACACACCTACAGTCAATTAATCTTCAACAAAGGAGGCAAGAATATACAATGGAAAAAAGACAATCTCTTCAGCAAGGGGTATTGGGAAAGTAGGACAGCCACATGTAAATCAATTAAGTTAGAACACATCCTCACAACATACACAAAAACTCAAAATGCTTTAAAGACTTAAACATATGATACGACACCATAAAACTCCTAGAAGAGAACATAGGCAAAACATTCTCTGACATAAATCGTACCAAATTTTCTTGGGTCAGTCTTCCAAGGTAGTAGAAATAAAGGCAAAAATAAACAAATGGGACCTAATTAAACCTAAAAGCTTTTGCACAGCAAAGGAAACCATAAACAAAATGAAAAGACAGCCCACGGAATGGGAGAAAATATATGGAAATGATGCAACCGACAAGCACTTAACTTGCAAAATATACAAACAGCTTATGAAACTCAACAAAAAACCAAACAGCCCAATTGAAAAATGGGCAGAAGAACTAAACAGACATTTCTCCAAAGATGACATACGGATGGCCAACAGGTGCATGACAAGATGCTCAACAATGCTAATTATCAGAGAGATGCAAATCAAACCTGCAATGGTGTACTGCCTCACACCAGTCAGAATGGCCATCATTAAGAAGTCTACAAATAATGTGCTGGAGAGTCTGTGGAGAAAAGGGAACCCTCCTACACTCTTGGTGGGAAATGTAAGTTGGTGCAGCCACTATGGAAAACAGTATGGAGGTTCCTCAAAAAACTAACAACAGAGCTGCCCTGTGATCCTGCAATCCTACTCCTGGGCATACATACATACAAAACTATAATTCAAAAAATACATGCACCCCAATGTTCATAGCAGCACTGTTCACAATAGCCAAGACATGGAAACAGCCTAAACGTCCTTCAACAGAAGAATGGATAAAGAAGATGTGGTACAGGGCCTCCCTGGTGGCTCAGTGGTTGCGCGTCCACCTGCCTATGCAGGGGAACCGGGTTCGCGCCCCCAATGTTCATAGCAGCACTGTTCACAATAGCCAAGACATGGAAACAGCCTAAACGTCCTTCAACAGAAGAATGGATAAAGAAGATGTGGTACATATATACAATGGACTACTACTCAGCCATTAAAAAGAAGGAAATAATGCCATTGCAGCAACATGGATGGAACTAGAGATTATCATACTAAGTGAAGTAAGTCAGAAAGAGAAAGACAAATACCGTATGATATCACTTATATGTGGAATCTAAAAGATGACACAACTAAACTTTTATGAAAGAGAAACAGACTAATAGACATAGAGAACAGACTTGTGGTTGACAAGGGGGAGGGGGTGTGGTAGTCCAAAGGTAGGAGTAGACCAATGACCCATGTTGAAGACAGTTCAGCAGAGAGAGGAAATTCTCCATTACTGGGTTTTTTGGTTCTATTCAGGCTCTCAACAGATTGAATGAGACCCACCTCCATTGAGGAGGGCAACCTGCTTGCCCCCCGCTTGTGACTCAAATGTTAATTTCATCCAGAATCACTCTTACGGACATACCCAGAAATAATGTTTAACCAAATAACAGGACACACTGTGGCCCAGTTAAGTTGACACAGAAAATTAACCATCACACCATCCCAATTCCACAAGTTAAAAATGAAAAGAATTTGTCTTCATAATTAGTAAAATTCTTTTAATGGCTGACAGTGACTGAAAACCTATTTAATCAGACCAAAATGTTAAAGGATCTGTGCAATATTTGGAACATACCCAATTATTTATGGTTTACCTGAAACTGAAATTTAAATGAGCATCCTCTACTGTATCTGGCAACCCTACTACCATCATGTATATCAGAATGAATGATAATTTGAGTTAGGAAATTAGATATCTTTTGATAGCCTATATATATGTACAGGATATATATGTATCCTGTGTTGTGGTGGAAATGCATTGGGAATAGCAACAATTAATGCTTGTTGTTAATGAGTTAACATTTGAAAAGTAAGTTGTAAGATTATCGAATTCTCCACTTTAGACCGACCCCCAGAATTCGAAGGACTTTTGATATCCAGACTTCCAGTTCAGAGCGAAATAACGGAAGTGAAATTCTCACTTCCTCTAACCCTGAACAAATGGTTTGAACTCATAAAATCATAACGTTTTAAAGCTATAAGTGATATTAGGAACCATTATTTGATTAAAACTACTCTTGTGCTTTTAAATGAAAAATTGCTGGTTTTAAAGAAGAGAAGTTATTCCGATGATCTTTCAGTTCTGCCGCCTGACATTCGATAAAGCGGAACGTCTAAGTCTTCCTATCAAACAGCTATAACCATGCTGTCAAGTACGACTTTTAAAACCTGTCAAACAGACATTAGTTCCCCTTCTTAAAACATCTAACTTTGAAGCTGTCTAACTTGTCCTGAGAAAATTAAAAGCATAAGTTCATTTAATGAAAAATTACCTAGATAGAGGGACTTCTTCCTTAAAAAGTACTTCTGAGAAACTAGAGTTAAAACCATTTTAATTATTACATTTCTAGGAAAAACTAGTTGTGAATCTTGCTGATTGGAACGACTATATCAGTTATATCTTACTAAATAATTGAATGTTTAATATAATTATCATCTTTTTTGTAAGGAATCAAGAGCATAACACTTCTTTGGTTTTATAATGATCCATAAAATTGTCAGCTCTCCATCACTTCATGAATTAATAAATGTCTTAGGATGGTGGATACTTCTTGAGTTAGGGCTAAAAATAAGAAAAGGCAGAGTAGTTGAAATGTCATTTTTATAAAAGCTGCTCTTTGCTCTTCTTCGAATGTCATTAAATGGCTAAGAAATAGTCCACAATGCCTCAAGTAGCTTTCTTTTGCAGCCAAAATGGAGCCCAGCTGTGAATGGCAGAGCACATCTACCTCTCCTGTTCTTTCAGCTCTGCATGACCAACGGTGATGATAAGTGACATCCTTGGGGTATGAAGAAATAGAACACAAGGCTCTGGAACACATGAGGCATGCTCTGTTTGTATCAGAGGCTCCGTTTAAATCAAAGTGGAGCAGAGCATCAAATAGCCTGTTACGGGGTCTGGCAGCATGGCTTCTCAAATCTATGCTGGTTAAGCTTTCCAGAGCTCGCAAATGGATTTCATTATCTTGGGGAATATATGTGAAAGCAGAAGGATTGAGCCACTGTTTGAGTGAGTACCATGTTACAACGAGTAAAAGAGAGTGTTAATATTCACTTCAGCAAACCAAGCAGCTGTGATGTGACTGCACAGCATCACTGCAGTAATGGGTGTTGTTTATAGGAGGATGTAATAAGCGACTGCTTATGGACACCCACAGATTAGTAAACAGTTAGAGGTTAGCAACCAGCTAAGTTCTAAATGCCATCCATGTATGTAGCTTTTTCAAGTAGAAACAACTTTTTTTCAAGGCAACCCATAAGAGCATCTGAAGTCAGTGGCATACTTACATCCTCTTATAATATAAAAGCAGTCAACCTTATTGAACTTAAATTTTATTTTTACAAAGGAAATTTATTTTTGAATCATGATTTATCTTGTATTAAAACATTTTATGCGACGGCGAGCTGCCCCAGAACCCCACTAAAAATATTTATTTTCAGGAATCCATGTTTACAGTTCATGTTTTATTTTCTCATTTTTATGTTTAGTTCTTTAAAAGAAGATAATTTACTTTGAAATTATTTCAGTATTTGAGGAATCCATGGGTAGCAGCAAATAGAATTCAAAGAATTAAATTTGTCTAGCCTATATCTGAATTTTTACAATTGCAGAATATTTTGATTAACTTGTCACAGAAAATATTCCGTGTCACCCCCCTGAAGATAATAATTCAGTTACACTTTTTTGCAAAACAATCATTTTCATGGGTAGAAGAGTAAGAGATTCTCTCAATTTTGACTAGAAATATTTCTGTCAATAAATAACAGTGCCCTACACTTCACAGGCCTTCTCTATATTTTTCTTAAATAAATCAGTGAAGAAGAACCATCAGACAAAATGATTATCTAAATAACATCTCTCAAGTGGCTTTACTACTGGTATATGAATCATACATTGAAAGAATTGACCTCCTGCTACAGATGGTATTTTTTGAGTCCCCAGTGAGTTCTGTTTTGAAAGTCCAAATCATTATCATATGGGTAGGGAGGATAATATGATACTCAGTTTACAAAAGAGGAAAGAGAAGAACTTTAAGTCACTTTGATCAATTCGAGCTCTATGCATCATGCTCTGTCAATACACACTCCATGTGGCAGCCCCAGTTGAATGCTAATCCTTCCATTTTAAAAAGGTTACATGGCATGTTAGCTTCATGACTTCCATTAAAGCCAAAGGGAGTTATACCATTACTGTACTTTGGAAAGAATGCTCTCTAATGCTATTGATTTTGATCTTTTGAACTCAAGCTCTGATGCCCGTGTCCATTGACAACTACCCTGCCTAGTTCTTACAGGATTCTGTGTTACTGAAGTGCTGGATTAACAAGTATGTCCCTTTTTCAAATTAATCAGCTTGCCTATCTGAGACAAATGTTTTTATCTTAATACTCTTAGAAATGCCACATTTCAAGTTTATTTTCCATAGTTAGAGTATACAGTTCAGAACTGCCAACGATGGGTTTTGTGGAAGTGAATGGAAGGCTCAGTTCAGGAAGAGGGAAGCCATTGTGACATGGTCAGATTTGTATTGTAGCAAGTGCAGAATGTCTGAACAGTAGCTATTTGATTAGGAAATGTGGGTGGCAGGGCAAGACAGAAAGCAGAAGTACCAGTTGGAAGGCTGCTGAAGATATGCAGGCTGCAGATAATGGCAGTGGACTAGGGTATAGGTAACAGAGATGTAGGGAAAATGAAGGAATTCCAGTGATGCTTACATTGTAGAATTGACATGGTTCAGGCTTGTAAAGCAACTGAGTTAAAAGGGGAGTGTCATCAACTGTAAGATTATGAGGATTGGTGGGCTATATAGCAAACTGGAGGACCCAACCAGTGGAGACAGCAGCAACTCAGTTTCAGCCATTTACACCCAAGCAGGAGTTTAGAACCAGTGCTGTCATTCCTTCCAATTACAAAAAAAAAAAAAAAAAAAAAAAAAAAAAAGCTGTATATTTAAATACTGATGTGAATCTTCCAATTTTTAGGTATTAGGACCATTGTGTAGGCATCATGGAAATTTTCTGGAAGCTAAATCTGCCCATGTGCTGCCATTTGGCAGCCATCCTCTACCTTTGTCCCTAGCACATGACTGTGACTCAATAAATCAGAATGTACATTGGATGGATGAATGCATAAACGAATGAATGGAATACAGTGGCTCTAAGGTTTTATGTGGTCTCAGGTGTTTGTAATTATTTTTTAAGATTTTTTTTTTGATGTGGACCATTTTTAAAGTCTTTATTGAATCTGTTACAATATTGCTTCTGTTTTATATTTTGGTTTTTTGGCCGCAAGGCATGTGGGATCTCAGCTCCCCGACCAGGGATTGAACCCTCACCCCCTGCACTGGAAGGTGAAGTCCCAACTGGTGTTTGTAATTTTAAAACTGAGCTTATATTAGTACATGTTTCATGCTAACTGCATTTGAGGAAAAATTCCTGTTTGATAGGATGAAGGTTAAATAGTCTTAAAGGTTTCTTCACATAAAAATTATGTTTGTATTTTATATTTACCATTTTTTATTCTGGTTTGCTGATGCAATTTTTCTATTTGTAACAGGTATAAATGATGAATACTGAACAGCTGCTACCAGGGTTCTCTTAGAAATAACTTTTTAGATAATACATAAACCACTTTTAGGAAAATTTTCAGGATTGAAATAAAAAGAGAAAGAAATGAAAAGGCTAAGGAAGAGGCCAGAAACTAAGATAGTGAGGGAATTTTTAAAATTTTACTGTCTTCAGAATTAAACTCAGGCATTGTTGATACACATTTCTTTTTCTAATATATTATCTCTGAGGATAAAAATGTTCCAAATACCTCTTTACCTGCATCACCCATATTCTAGTATCTAGAACTTTCATTGTCCACTATCTCCATGAAACCAAGCCCCTTTGCATCCCCTCTACCTCTGCAACATCCTCATCACGACATATGTGTTTACTGTTAATGATATTTGATCTATAATCAGTACACTCTGCTCAATATTATGTAACAACCTAAATGGGAGAATTTGAAAAAGAATAGATACATGTATATGTATAACTGAATTACTTTGCTGTACACCTGAAACTAACACAACATTGTTAATCACCTATACTCCAATATAAAATAAAAAGTTAAAAAAATATAAAATCAGTACACCTAAAAAGAATCTTCAACTATTGACATACATCATTAAAGGGTCTCATCTAGTGACAAAAATACTGAATGGACAAGAAGAGCATGAAGATTAGACAGGCTTATGCTTTGCAACCAGAATTTATAGAGCATGTTATATGTACTACTTTATTTCACCTTCATAATTTAATCATCACAACAAACCTGTTAGGGGATTTGAGCCCCATTTTACAGAAGAAGGAAAGGACAGTCACAAAGATTAAATGACCCCAAACCCACAAAAGCCACATAGCTTTTATTCCACAAGATCTAATAACTGCATGTATCCTGATATTTTCCCTTCCCTGCTACGAAAATGATTCTGAATAGTAATGTGTCAAGTCTTCTTCAAAGCAAAATGGTGTTCTTATTGAAATATATAGTGTATGTGTGTATATATATATATACACTCTTATTACTACCATCATTTGAAATGATTTTGTTGATAGTCAATTTTGATATTAATTTTCCTTAAGTTTCTTCATCTACATTTTCATTACATACATTCTGGTTAAAAATATTTAATTCTCTTCAGAGAAATAAATCAAGAATTACTTGTTCTAACTGACTCATGTATATAAATTAAGAAATTACTTCATCAATTTAACTCATTCTGTGTCGGTATGTCAGCTCAAAATGGTTGTTTATAAAATTATAGAATATTTGATTAACAGTTGCATCAAAATTTGCTATTCCTCATTGAGTTATTCTACAAATTAGGGTTCTCATAGTTTCAGTTCCCTCTTCCTTTCTATTTATTATATTTATATAGGGTGACCATATAATTTATTGTCCAGACAGGTACACTTTGAGAGTGAAAGGGACAAGAAAATGAGACAACAGGGCTAAATAGACTGTCCTAAGAAAACCGAGATGTGTGATGACCCTAGAATGAAGTCACATTAGACCAAGTGAATATAATTGTTTCCCTTTACCTAAACTCAACAGGATCAATCCAAGATGGTTCTCAGCATTGCTGGTCTCAGGAAATAAAGTGTCACAAAACTTTAATTTCACCGAGGCTTAGTCACCTTCTCAAAACAGTCTCAGCTATTTGGGTATTTTTGTCATTGGAGGACAGCAATGGCACAGTATAGGTCTGAGATATAGAGTGTATAAAACACAGTTTTCTTTGAGGATCAAGATGATAGCTTTCTCCCGAGGGCTAGACCAGAGCAAAGTCGTAAGCAGTATTTCTTGTACTTCTTCTCATAGCTGAGGACCAGTAGATGATTTCTAGATGCCACCCCAGACCCACTGAATTAGAAACTCTAGGAAACGCCCTTAGAACCGGAAATCTTAACCAAATCCATACGTGATTCACAGTCACACTACATGTTGAGAATCACTGATTTATATTAAATACAAATACTAAAATTATGTGATGTAATCCCTAACTGCTATTTTCTTAGCCCTTTCCTTGGCTTATTTGAAATCTTAACAAGTATCAAAACTCTCCATTAATTTGCATTTTATTCATAAATTTGGGTTGAATTAAAGGATGTCCAGGCTTTCTAAAATTCTTTCTTTCCCAGTGGCTCTGTCTCTCCCACTCCAACTTTTCAGTCCTCCTCCTATTTCTTTTCTTGTCTTCTTTCTCTTTTAATAAGAAATAAATGGATCATCACTAGATTTTTCTTTCCATGCCTGATAATTTTTCCTCATTATCTCCACCAGAAAAAGATAAGTGTTTTTAATAAATATTAATAAAAATATAAAATGGAAAAGTGACAATACATACTCCTTTCCCCAACTAAAATGTACTCTCCTAAGCATTTTTATCTATTTGAATTGAAAAATGAAATCCGCTCTCCTGGTTACTTTATTCATTTGCATGCAATGCTGTAGGAAATCTGTCGGTTACAGATTTCAGGGCTCCAGTCTCAGTGGCCTTTCCACCTGGCTTTGACAGTATTCCTTACAACAAAGCATCATAAGACTTGAAGGCAATATCTCTGCTGATTCGTTGTATCCTGAATAGCTCCTAGCAGAATGTCTTGTACAGGGAAGACACGCATTAATATTTGTCAAATGAATGAACAGAGGAAAAGCAAAACCTGGACTTTTTCTTAACTTGTCACACTGGGCTCAGGAGTGAATCCCGACACATAAAGAAACTCTTTCATGGTATAAGTGAGAATAATAACCCCTGCCCTGTGTGGCTTTGTAACAATATTTTTAACAACGAAGTTCAACCTTATAAGTGTTATGACTTAGATAATAAAAGAGAATGTTTTGTAGAAAGAAATAATTTGAAATATTGCCAGGAAACTTATGGACTGGTTGTTGTTGTTTTTATTCCCTGAGTCTCTGAGACGTTAGGGAGTTTTGAGAGGTATGATTAACAAGTGTTTATTGAGTCCTTACTGTTTGCAAGATACTATTTGAAAACGGCATTAGCTAATTTAAAAGAGCTAAAGTACATGACATTTCCTTCCTCTGTAGAATGCAATCTTGATGGAAGGCAAGATTGAAAGCACAGTTAGAGAACTATATAAGTCTGTGTACCACAAAATGCTAAATTGAATGTAATTAAGCACATTTTCCCTTAATGATTCCAACTACAAGGAGTTGGGGGGGGAGATTGATGTTGGCTGCAAATATAACAAAGCATGCCAAAATTAATTGAAGATAGAATACACAGAATTTGGGGACTTCCCTGGTGGCGCAGTGGTTAAGAATCTGCCTGCCAATGCAGGGGACATGGGTTTGAGCCCCGGTCTGGGAAGATCCCACATGCTGTGGAGCAACTAAGCCTGTGCGCCACAACTGCTGAGCCTGTGCTCTAGAGCCCGTGCTACGCAACAAGAGAAGCCCGCGCGCCGCAACGAAGAGTAGCCGCTGCTCACTACAACTAGAGAAAGCCCGTGCACAGCAATGAAGACCCAATGCAGCCATAAATAAATAAATTTTAAAAAATAAAAAGAGAATACATAGAATTTCACATTGTAAATTCTGTGTAAATTTCACCCAGACTTTCATAGAATATCATAGGGGTATTTCCCCAAAAGATATTTTTAGCTCAAATGTTCCTATATAAAATCATGAGCAAATGTGATTCTAAATCATCTTCCCTTTTTCACATTGTAAATTCTGTGTAAATTTCACCCAGACTTTCATAGAATATCATAGGGGTATTTCCCCAAAAGATATTTTTAGCTCAAATGTTCCTATATAAAATGATGAGCAAATGTGATTCTAAATCATAATCTTTCCTTGTATGTTACTTTGAAAAACAGTCTATTTTATGAATTTAGGAAAGGCTACCACAGCTACCTAAAAACAAACAAAACAACTTTGTGTTATACAATATGATTTCCTTTAAAAATGTGTTTGCTGACAATATTTGTACTGAATCCCTTTAGTTTAAAGATATAAACAGAACAGGACACAGTCTTTTTAGTGGAGTTGAGATGGCAGGAAGTGCCAGGCAAACTGTGCCTTGAACGGTTTTGTTTCCGTGAAGTCCTCCTAGTGTCCACATCTTTTCCTGAGATGAACTCTTTGGGGATACACAAGCTCTTGAAAGATAAGGGTTTGGACTTTAGGAAAGAAATTTTAAAAGTAAAAATCTCAGGTTAGGTTGGTACTCTGTTTTGTTTTTTTTTTTTTTTAATCATTTAGGTTTTATACAGATTTGAAATTTCCATTTGGCCTCTATTTTAAATCCTTCCAAAGTGGTAGTACCTCTCCTCACCTCCTACAACTCTATACTCATAAATATTGTATTTCTTGGAAACACCTTGATCTCAGAACAGAGAAAAGCAGATAGCATCCCAGGGCTGACTTTTCCCAGAAGACTCCTGCTTTTTTTTTTTTTTTTAATTTCATGCCAGCCTCATTTGCTGTCCAAAGGAGAGTTACTTTTTAGAGGGGAAAGAGCAGAAGCAAAAGATTGAATAAGTTCAAAATCACATCTCTACCTGCTTTTCTGCATTTAGTTAGTAATATCTCAGTGCTCTAGTCTTCAACAATGTAGATATCTTAAAATATAACTATTAAAAGACTTTTGCATTGAAGTATTAAACCGCTTCATTTATCAACAGCCACTTTAATTGTGCATGTATTAGAGATATCTAAAAAGAAGAGAATGTTGCGTTGAGGAAAAAAATTAAAATTTCCAATTTCTAGCAATTAATGTAAGCGATAAATGCATCATAATAATAATGGAAATAATGCAATCTTAAAAAAATACTTTAGTAGTAAAATAGATGGAATGAAGAAAAGTGGAGAAGTAAAAGGAAAGAAAACTTAACGATAGTTTTATCTTCATGAAGTAAGTCAGTAATGGGAATAGTAAGTCAGTAATAGTAACAGTAAATAATAATAGTAATAGTGAATCAGTGAACTTGTCGTGTGTCATTCTGGTCACATCAGCAGCCCCATTCTTTCTCCTCCCAAAGAAAGGATTTAGAATCCATACTTTTTGAACTGCATTTCATGAAAGAACCCCAGTTAAATTGGTTAACAATTGAATAGGACAACAGGTGGCTCACATAAATGGGGAATTAACTATCATCTCCTATGCTACTAAGCTGATGGCACTGTCAGGTCATCCATCCATGAGAGTAAGGATGAATTGTCAGCAACGGCAAAAAGTGAAATCATGGAGGGGAAAGTTTGGAGTTTGTTGGGCTTAGAGTTGTTTTTGAAAAAAATCAAATGAAATGGGCTAGAGAGAGAGAGAAACGAACTTGGAATACTATAAAAACCTACTGTCACATAATTTCTATTCGTTTTACAGTAATTCACTGTCTCTATAAAGATACTAGGCTCTAATGCTCATTTTAAATGCTGATAAAGTATTTTGCTATATATCTATGATCTTCAACTTAATTACTGCCCCACTGGATTGCAAAACTTAAACTTCGTTATGCACACATGCATACACGTGTGTGTATATGAATAAATAGATGTATATGTGTATACATATATATAGATAGATAGATGTATAGACATAGATGTCTTTCTCACAAGCATAAGCTAAAGAGGGAACTGACCATGACAACATTTATGTGTTCATTACCAAATGAATCAGACTTTTTGTCTCGACCATGGTCTCTTGTCAGTGTTGTCTGTTTTTCTTCTACCATTAGTCTAAAAGCTCTCTGAGGGTAAAGACTTCATTTTACTCAGGTTGATCTCCCCCTACCCTCAGCGCTTAACCTATTATTGGCACCAACCAGCCACTCAGTAAATGTTTCATGAATTAAACTAAATTGCCTTCTTTATCTTCCCCTTCAACAAGATGGAGGTAACAAATGGTAATATATTGAGGGGAAGGAGGTATAACCATCTGAAGTAGCAGAAGCAACAGAAGACAGTCATTCAAATATCTTCTAGAGCTAAGCAGGCAACCTGATCGTGAAGGGGGACAGTGATTAGAGTGGAGAGTGTGTCCTCTCTCAAGGGGACCGTGGCCAGTTCCAATTGATTTCCTACAGAACCCAACACTGCCAAATCTTCTACGTTTTCCAAAGAAGCTAACCATTCCAATGTTTATGCATAAGCTTCTGATTTTTAAATGTTGGCAAACGATTTGAAGTATTTTTTTAAAACACTGCACCTGACAAACAAGAGAGTTCTGTGGCTTACCTGCCACCCTGGGGCTGACAGTTTCTGACCTCACTTAGGGAAATGAGAAAAGCTGACCGAGAGGGTCAAGATGGTCATTAGGCAGCACTGCCGGCCACAGGCAGATGCTCATAGACTATAATTCTTCACCTTGCTGTCACTTGGCTACAGGATGATGGTGTTTACGACACTTGAGCAAGGAAATACATATGTCCATGAAGATTTGTCAGTCTGTGTGTATTCTCTTAATGGCTGAAAATCAGCTGTCTCTTATTTGTAGTTGTGGTTTGGTTGCAGAAACTCTGGGTTGGGGAGTATTTGTGGTTTAAGAGCTTGGAAACCTCAGTGTAAGTGAACACAGGAATTGTTCAGGAAGGAGACTTACGGGTGAGGCAGGAAACCAGAATGCCACCTCTCATTGCACTTGTCTGGAATGCAAACAATGCTCCTCGTTACCTGACCAATATTTCCTCTCAATTTCAATGATTTGACGAAGAAAAATAAATACTGTTTCCCTCAGCACCAAGAGAAGGCAAAAATCCTCTTATGGCCATATTTAGAGGGGAAAAAATAAAAAAAAGAAAAGAAAGACAGCCAAAATAATCATTAAAGAGCTTGAGGCTAAAGTCAGTTTTACTTTATTCTTTCATCATTCACCCTAGAATGGTTTTTATAGGATGTTTTGAAAGAATCTGAGATGAAGGGAAATCATATAGAATCTCCAACTGCTAGAAACTGTTTAATAGAATATTTCTAAGACATTCAGTTGCTGGCCCTTAGAGGTCATGATATAAGGATACTTTAAAAAGACATCTGGGGGACTTGCCTGGTGGTCCAGTGGTTAAGACTCTGCACTCTCAATGCAGGCGGCAGGGGTTTGATCCCTGGTTGGGGAACTAAGATCCCACATGCCACATGGCATGGCCAAATAAAAATAAGAATAAAATAAAATAAATCTGGGAAACTGGGCATAGGGGGATAGGAGGAAGTGACGATGATGATCTTGAGTCTCCAGTCTGCTCCCTGCCAGCCTCCTGCTTCCCTCTCTCACCAATGGGTACCTAACCTCCAGCCGCCCCACATGTCTTACTTTTCCAGAAACATAACACACCCCTTTTGGACTCACAGACTTCGCATGCGTGTGTCTAAGGCTTTTCTCTACCTGGAAACTCCTTTCTTCATCTTTCAAAACCTGTATCCTAAAAGCATTGACAAGAGACAGAATGGGGTACTGGTTGAGAGTTCAGACTCTGGAGCTATACTGCCTGGGTTTTTTTTTCTCCATCTGCATCCCTTACTAGCTGTGTGACCTTGTCCCTCAGTTTCCTGTCCTTACAATAGAGGTGATGATAGTAGAACCCACCTTACAGGGTAAGTTTGAAGTTTAAATTAATTAGCAGACAAAGTACTTGGAAGAGTTCTAGCCATGTAGTAAACACAGAGTTGTGCTAACTGTTGTTCTTCTCTCTCCCATCCCCTTCTCTGTGAAGCTGGCCGCCAGCCCTAGGCCAAAGGAGGTTCATAGCACTGTCAGGCACCTGCTCTCCAAAACAAACCTTTCACCTTATTATTTGACCTTTTACTCACAAATACTTAACACGATGTTTTATAATATCTACTTACGCATCCTCCTAAGCTGTGGGCTACTCAGGGCACAAACAAGATTATATTCCTTTGTTGTATATATTATCCAGAACTTATCCCAGTGCCTAACACATAACACACACTCAAAATAGATCAGTTTGATGAACGAATGAGTAAGTGTGTGCATAGGTGTTTGATTCTCACATTCTTTCATGCCTTGCATTTAGATTAAATATGCAATGGAATGAGTACTGTGTTTTTTGGTTTTGACTTGATATTTATCATAGCATGGGGTGCTCATATCTTTTCCAGAGTTATATCTCTACTGGGTAAAATATTAGTTTATGTTAACGTTTCAAACACTTCCATTAGTAAACTAACTCTCACAATTTTACATGCAATATTATTACACACTTTGCTATACGCTTATAATATTGATGCGATTGACACTAGTTTTCTAGAGTAGAAGAGTATCGTTAGGACCTTATCTTCCAAACACAACCTTGCTCTGTCTCAGTTCAGACTGATGGAGGAAGCAGATAGCAACTTTACTTACTTTACATCCATGAGATCAGTAAATTTGACCACAATGTAGGTGAAATAAAAAATGAATAAAATCCTAGCAACTTCACTTACTTTACTTCTATGAGATCAGTAAATCTGACTACAATGTAGGTGAAATAAAAAATGAATAAAATCCTCACAGCAAAGGAAACCATAAACAAATGAAAAGACAACCCACAGAATGGGAGAAAATATTAGCAAACTAAGTGACCAACAAGGGATTAATCTCCAAAATATACAAACAGCTCATGCAGCTCAATATCAAAAAACCAAGCAACCCAATTAAAAAATGGGCAGAGGATCTAAATAGACATTTCTCCAAAGAAGACCTACAGATGGTCAAAAAGCACATGAAAAGATGCACAACATCACTAATTATTAGAGAAATGCAGATCAAAACCACAATGAGGTATCACCTCACACCGGTCAGAATGGCCATCATCAAAAAATCTACAAATGATAAATGCTGGAGAGGGTGTTGAGAAAAGGGAACCCTCCTACACTGTTGGTGGGAATGTAAATTGGTGCAGCCTCTATGGAAAACAGTATGGACATTCCTTAAAAAACTAAAAACAGAGCTACCATATGATTCAGCAACCCCACTCCTGGGCATATATCCAGAGAAAACCATAATTCGAAAAGATACATGCACCCCAATGTTCACTGCAGCACTATTTACAATAACCAGGACATGGAAGCATCATGTCCATCATGACCATAAATTTCCATCAATGGAGGAATGGATAAAGATGATGTGGTACATATATACAATGGAATATACTCAGCCATAAAAAAAGAATGAAATAATGCCATTTGCAGCAACACGGATGGACCTATAGAGATTGTCATATTGAGTGATGTAAGCAGGACAAACACATATCATATGACATCATTTGTATGTGGAATCTAAAAAATGGTACAAATGAACTTATTTACAAAACAGAGTCACAGATGTAGAAAACAAACTTATGGTTACCAAGGAGGAAAGGGAGATTGGGATTAAAATATATACACTACTATATATAAAATAGATAACTAATAAGAACCTTCTGTATAGCACAGGAAACTCTACTCAATACTCTGTAATGACCTACATGGGAAAAGAACCTAAAAAAGAGTGGATATATGTATATGTATAACTGATTCACTTTACTGTACAGCAGAAACTAACACAACATTGTAAATCAGCTATACTCCAATAAAAATTAATTTTAAAAGAAGTCCACGAGGGGTGGGGGAAGGAATAAATCAAATCCTAAGTGGCACTTCTCCTGATGCATATTTTATGACTTTTTTTTCCAAGGAAGGTGCTTGGCCATCAATAGAAAATTTTAATTCTGAAAAGATGACTCAGAACAGACTATATTGTATTCCTATACATCACTGGCCTATTTTAAAAAGTATACACATAAAGGATAGACTTTTCTTACCATTATTGAATTCCTGACTTAAATCTAAAAAACTCTTATTTGCACTAAATCAAAAGACACTTAGAAAAATTTAGAAAACACTGTTTTATGCCAGAAAAAGTTTGACCAAGCAACTTTAACTCTATTTTTAATTAGAAATAGGTCATTTAATATTATCCAAATTCTACTTCTTTTAAAATAATTCCTCATTAGTTTGTTGTTATTCACTTGGTCATCTTCTTTAGTGATATTAGGGTATCAGGGTTAAGGAAATGGAAATTCAGTCTAAGAGATTAGTTAAAGGATTTTGAATCATTTACCTTGGAGAAGAGATAAAGAAAACAAATAGTATTAAAAACAAGAGGTGAACATTGTTTTAAATTATATACAGAATAGATTGGACAGAGTGAAATAATCATGAGTGTAGATGTATATATTCAATATAACCAAAATTATACAGTTGACCCTCTCTATCCACAGGTTTCACACCCACAGATTCAACCAAACATGGATTGAAATTTCATGGTTTTGCATTTGGTTGGTTGAATCCATGGATGTGAGGCCCATGGATAGGGAGGACCACTCTATTCATTGTGCCACACCATTTTATATAAGGGGCTTGAGCATTCACAGATTTTAGTATCCATGGAGTTCCTGGAAGCAATCCCCCATGGATACTAATGGACAACTGACTGTATATAGGTATATATACTAACAAATTTTGGTCTCCTTTCCCCTGGATGTTTTTAATATAATGAGCTTTGCTAAGACAGCTTAAGTGTGGCTCTCTCTTGAGGCATACATCTGGACCAAACTGGACCTGCCATTCTTTACTGAGATCCCCATAATGTGACTAGGACACAAGATGGGGGGAATTTTGAGTGCTTTACCATAAGTACAGTTTAGAAAATAAATTATTTCTTTATCAACTTAAATTTCTACAATATATGTTGGCTTCATTGAATTTCAGTATCACTTGCAGCTGAAGAAACAAGCAGTGGGTATTTCCACTAGTATTTTTTATTTCTTCTTATTTCTTGGAACTACCATTCATTCTCAAAGTTTATATGAAGATTATTGTTTATATTTTAAAATAAAAATTCACCTCTTTCCCATAATTTATAGGTATTTTTGTTTGGTTATATAATTTGTGCTGAGTTTTCATTTGAATCAATACATGTTATTGGAATAGATGAAGGTCTTCTTTACAGGAACACGGTTTTTATGTGAAAACTGCTAGGAAGAAAGAAATCCAGAATCAAGTACTAAAGGTTTCTTTGCATTAATTAAAATAGAAAAAATTCCCTTCCTTATTATTAGTAAAATAATAAAATGCAGCAACAATTTATTTTAGATAAATTAAATCCACATAACTAACAGCAGTATTGCCTAACTTGAAATTTAGGTGTTCATCCTGTGGTAAAAATATTAAAAAACAAAATTATTCAAAAGATGGAGTTACCAGCCTGAAGATTACAAGGTAAATCTCTATGGAAATCTAATGCTTGAAGTCTAATGCCCATAAGGTAGCAAAGAATAGGAGAGGCTAAAAGTCAGTGGATCCCGACTTTCCACTATGTATAACTTACATATTGTATGGCTTAAAATTCTCTGAGCAGAACTTTTCTCACCTATAAAGAGAAGCTATTGAGGCATATGATCACTAATGTCACTTTTAAACTTTATGAATATATGGATTAAAAGAAAAAAATTAAAAGTCTGGGGAAGATATAATCAAAATACCCAAAAGTAAGTAGAAATCTTAAAGAGCATTTGGCTTCAAACCATTTCCAACTACGTATGTCTGATGATGAGGACTGATGTTGTTATTGTCTATTATTTGCATGAGCGGGTCTGGAGGAAAATCTCACTTTTGTGAGAACCCACTCCAAAAATGAGAAAAATAGGATAATCTTTGGGGAATTACACTGTCAAATCGACATGTTCAAGAGCTGAGAAATACAAAATCACCTAACAGAGAGCAGGTGGCTCTCAAGTCAGCAGGACTGGCATATTACTTTTTCAAAGTTTCAATATATCCAAAGCATGAACGTGCAGTCGTGGAATTAATCAGCCTTGGAAGAATAGAAAAAGGAGAGTTAATGCACAAAAGGTGGCAGGGCCCCTGCAAGCATAATCCAGTGGGAAGTGAGAATGAGCTCTTTAAGTATTTCCATGTCAATAACAAGACCATTATGAGATGAATACATCAGGTTATCTTACCCTGATGCTATTAGACCTTCTATTCATCTGACTCCCCTTGTTCTGACTTCTGGCTCACCAAGCTACCTTCTGATTATAGGCTAGCATTTCATACATGTCTGCCTACTGGGAGAAAGTGCACTGAGGATTCACACTTTGAATATTTCCTGTGTCTACCACAGTGATTTCTTGTGGAAAACTAAAATGGGTTTCTGATTATTATTTGACTTCCCACGTGCTTGATCATAGGAAGATTATGCCAGTGTGACTCTTCTAGTCTATAAAAGTGTATTTCTTATATAAATTAATAAATAAGTATTCCAATCTCATATGACATTAGTTACCATAAATTGACACTTGGGGCATGAAAGGCCATAGATGTCAAGAAATGTCTGGTCATTCAAAGCAGAGGGCCAGATTTTAGGATGATTCAGTTAATCAAGGCACTACCGGTGAATTCTTACCCAGACCCAGCTGGCCTTTCTTAGATGATACTCCATCACCCCCTTTTTTTTTTTTCTTTTTTAAATACAGAGAGAAAATCCACCAAGAGAATCTAAATAATCTTGTTTTATTTAGGTCAGTACCCAGTAAATTTTGGAGTAAGAGGATGCCCAAATGTGACAGCACACTGAATATCTTTCAGGCTATATTTTGTTATCTTATTCTGAAGAGCGTTGACTTTTCATTTGTTTATTAGTTTTAATAGGCAATTGACTTGGTTAGATTCAAACTGCAAATCAAATTCTGTCCCTTGAGAAGTGGCTCAAATCTCCATTTGGTTCTTTTTTTATTAAATTACTTTTTATTGGAGTACAGTTAATTTACAATGTTGTGTTAGTTTCTGCTATACAGCAAAGTGAATCAGTTATACATATACATATATCCACTCTTTTTTAGATTCTATTCCCATATTTTTATAGTTCTTTACAGTTTGGAGTCTGCCCTGTGTTTGTGTGCTTCGGGGCACAGCCAGATATTTTGGCAGATTTATACACAGAATTTGGGGATTTTCCTCTCCGGTTATCTCCATTTTCGTATTCTCCCCTTATTTCCTAGCATCTGTGGTTGCCCTGCATTTTGTCATCTTGTTCTTTTGGCCAGAAACTCTGAGTTTTCATTAGAACTTTATATACTGCGTGCTATATGCCATTCCCTTCTTCTAAGTGTCAGCTCTTCTCCATTTTTGACTACATTTTTTCCAGTGGCTTCAGGCTTTTCATATTTTGCCTAAAGTTTATAGTTGTTATGTGCAAAAGTGTTGGTCTGGCAGAAGCTTATTGGCTATTTCAGAAACCAAAATGTATCTCTGTTCTTTTAATTTAAAGTATTCAATGCATAAGTTCTATTTTTTGTGAATTCTTATTACTTCTATAACCTATTCTCTGCTGCATCTTTCTGGGTAAAACTCTTCTTGCCTCACGCCTATATTTATGAACCTTGGTTTCCATCCTATGTACCACTGGCAGATTATCCTCCTTGGTGCATAGCTGTGGCCATGTTATTTCCTAAAGATTGTGTAAGAGAATGACTCTGCTCATGATATGCCCATCTTCAGAAGTGTTCAACATCTCTCCATTTCCTAAAGAATAAAGTCCAAGAGTGTGATGTGATGGATAGGACACAGCCTTCTGAGCCAAGTAAGTCTCCCTTTGAGTTCAAGATCTCTCACTGACCAGCTTTTTTGACCAAGCTTAGGCAAAATATGTATCTGAATATTAGTTTTATCATTTATTAAACAGAGAGAATAATATCTCAAAGAATCATTATGAGAATTGATTGATATGTTACAAATAAAATATCTCTCTTAGTGCCTGGTACATAGTCAGTGCTTAGTGACTGGTAGCTACTTTAAAATAAGAGATATAAAAACAAAAATTCCTCCTCCTAGAATTAAGGTCTTTTTTTCATCTCATTCCAAAGTAATTTCCTATCTATTCTCAGAGTTAAAATAAAATTCATCTACACAATTCAAACCACACTGTTTTCTATAACCCAAACATGTCTCACACTTGCCCAACACAATAGCACTGTTCAAACCATTTTTTTCCTTTTCTCAGTTCTACTTGATGAATTCCTAAATATCCTTCAAGGGCTAGCTTAAATATTATATCTACACCGAATTCTTCTATGATCTTCCTTCCTTGTAAATCTCTTCAGCATAACTTTATATTCCTTATTTACCTCTCAGGCTCTAGCTCATATTATAGTACTTCATAGGCATATGTTAGCTGCCTTATTTGCTGAATTATTAGCTCCTTCAGTGCAATGATTCACTCATGTCCAGTATGTTTGTTAGACGAATGAATAGGATATATGCTACTTATAAAAACTGTGACTGGGATTATAAATTCTAAAACCTTAGTGTGGTTATACAAATAGTAATTATTATTTCTCTCTTGGTTTTAGTACCAGGTATTAGAAGAATTGTATTAAGGAGACATATTAATATATATGGGCTTAACAAAAGATTAAATTTTCTTCATATTTATAACTATCTATGGATGATTCAAATCACCAGGTGAACCTAAACATTCAAATGGGGAAGTCTACGGGATACTTGGGCTTCAGGAACAGTCTAATTAAGACAGCTTTGGAGTGGGGACGGCAGAGAATGATTTGTTTCTCGCAGTTTGATGAATGAATCCAAAAGCAAATATTCTGTTCACAGTAATGAACGTAGTGAATAATAGGGCACAATTTCTGCACAAGTTTATATCAGCAATAGCACCTGTGCACAAGCCACTAATTCTTCAGTAATTCTCATTGCATGACTCTGGTAGTAAGATAGTAATATCTTATTTAAGATTGTTTGACTAGAGAACAAGTTCTTCTTTTTTTTCTTTTTTGCATTTCCCTACAAATTACTTTTTTATGCCCGTGGTTAGACAGTTAGATGTTCCTGCCAGTATATTTTGCTTTATAAGGTTGTTCTCCAAATAAGACAAGAGCCAATAAATCTAAAGTCCTCTTAAATGAATCAAAATTTTGAAAGGAACAAAGAGACTATAATTCCAAAAGACAAAGATAGTTAGAAGCAGGGGAAACATGGTGGCTATGAGGAGCAATTCATAGGTTATTTTAATGCCTTGATGAGTGGGGGAAAAAAAAAGCAGCTCATGAAAAGATGGTTTTGAGACTGTGGCAGGTCAAGATCGTAGGCCCAGTAAATGTGGGGTCAGAGATAAAAGTGGTTTATACACATATACATAAAGTATTTCTTCTGAATAGTTTGTTGTGATGTTAATATACTAATCATCTTCTGGGCCAGGGTCTCTGTGTAAATAAGCATGCACCCCTATGTTCATAGCAGCACTACTGACAATAGCTAAGACATGGAAACACCCTAAGTGTCTGTCAACAGATGAATGGATAAAGAAGATGTGGTACATATACACAATGGAATATTAGTCATAAAAAAAGAATGAATAATGCCATTTACAGCAACATGGATGGACCTAGAGATTATCATACTAAGTGAATTAAGTCAGAAAGAGAAAGACAAATACCATATGATATCACTCATATGTGCAATCTAAAATACAATGCAAATGAACATATCTACAAAACAGAAACAGACTCACAGATACAGAGAACAGACTTGTGGTTGCCAAAGGGGAGGGGTTTGGAGGAGGGAAGGATTGGGAGTTTGGGATTAGGAGATGCAAACTATTGATATATATATATATATATAGAATGGATAAACAAAGTCTTACTGTGTAGCACAGGGAACTATATTCAATATCCTATGATAAACCATAATGGAAAAGAATATGAAAAAGAATTTATATATGTATAAGTGAATCACTTTGCTGTATGGCAGAAATTAACACAACATTGTAAATCAACTATACTTCAATAAAATTGAAATAAAATAAAATAAAATGCTGGTTTCCTCTTGATGAATTTAAAATTATAAGGCACTGTATCTAAAATTTCTACAATTTTTTTCAATACAAAAAACTTTCTCTCCTCCCAAAAGTTCCTGGAAAGGTTTCCACATTAATCATCACATTTAAAGAAGAGAATTACATTGCATATTTAGAACATGAAGATAAATTTATTTTCAATTTTGATTTATTACCTGAGGATCAAAGAGATATCACAAGTACCTGAGCTGGGGCTGGGAGGTGCATTTCCTCAGGTTTGCAAAGATTCTCAACCAGTGTCCTGTTAGCAAGTATAATTCTATTCCTGTTAAAATGGAAGAAGAGGTTTTCTACCAAATAAATTGTTTTTCTATACTCCTTGGAAGCCAGTAGGACTTTTGGAAGATTGTGTGTAAAGAAATGGTTTTAACTAATTATGAGATATGTTTCTTCCATTTCTGCAAATTCCTAAGCCTCAAATATCTTTGTTGTGAAACAGAAGATTTCATTTTCACAGTATGGTCTCTAAAACAAATTTAATAGATACGAAAAGCATTCAGTTCTTTGACCTGGTAATTCCACTTCACCTGAGGGAAAGAATCCAAAATTCCTAAAAGAAGTATTTGTGCTTAGAGGGTAGAATGCATAGATTTTGCAAAGTCCTGTCCTGTTACAGAGGCCGATCTCTCTGAAAAGCACTACTACTTTGGTGATGAGAGCATCAGTGAGATGCTAAGATGACAAACTAAAATCTGACAAATGGTTTCGGTAGGGGAACAAGGAATCTGCAGCATCACATCCCCTGTATTGAATTGTACCTTCAAAACTTGCAGTATGAAAAATAATTGCTGGGGGAAAAAATGTATGATAATTGTCAGTGTTTCCTATCCCTTATTTAGATGAAAAACTGTCTTTGTGCTAGAACTGGGAATCAGGGTGACATCATTGCAAACAAATGGCTACAGAGTTAAGACCTGATTTTAAATCCTGATTCTGCTATTTAATTGTAATGTAGCCTTACATTTCTTAACATCCCTTGGCTTCCTAGACTACTTGTGAGGATTTATAGAAGTCAGTGCCTAGTACATATTAGGCACTCAAATAAATACTGTTAATAAATGATGTTTTAAAACTGTCTGGCTCATTATAGATGCCCACAAATATCAGAGGCCTCTCCCTTTGATGTGACTGACAATGAACAGAAACAAATGACACAATACCATAGGCCCAGATGACTTCTGCAGGTTTCCACTCCTTCTCTGACCCACGAGACACAACTTTTTGGATAAGTATTGCCTTAGTATTTATTGAACCATCTTTATTCTTCTAACCATACAGGTACAACTCACATGTATGGTAACTCTGTTTTTCAAAAATGCCTAACTTATATTTTATCCTTATTTTTGGTTTACAAACCTCATCCATGCAAATAACTAGTTTATTTATCCTGTAAGATTTGTAGGTGAAATATTATTCACTTCATTTAAAAAACGAGAAAAGCTGAAGCTCAAAATAGCAAACACAGCTATTCGGTGCTTGCTCTTGTGCCACATGGTAGCTTCAAATTCCCACTCTTCCAGAAGAGTCTAGGGTTATCATAAGGATCTCCAGTTTTATATGCTCCCTAGGGGCTGGGACCTAAAAAATTCATAATTTGCACACAATTTAACATCAGCTATCAATGTAACACTAATAGCTTTCATAAGCTAAGCTGAAGGGTTAAAGATAACACAGACTGTTGGCCTGCCTCATATGGAAGACTAAGCTTTTTAGCAGTGTGTATGGTCAAGTTAAATTTATCAGTCCCTAATGAAATAACGAGCTCAAAAGCTTGGAGGGGTTTTCACAGAATAAAAATAAATGAGCATGGCCTAGTGAGGCTAAAAAGATACTCTCCTAACTCCTGTTAAAGAAAACTAGCAACAATTTGCCAGAGGGAACAAAAACAAGCTTAGAAGCCGTCTCCACAGAGGTAGTGAACTTCAAAATCTTGACACAATAAATAGGCAATACTTAGGGTTGCTATTTAAAGTAAAAGCCTTCTTTTTAATTTTTTTTTCTTGACCTACAAATCCTGTTTGTGAGTTAGCTATAAAACAGTGGTTCTCAGCTTTGGCTGCATATTTGAATCACCAGGGGAGCTTTAAGAACATAGTGAGGCCTGAATCCTACGCTCAGAGACTCTGGTTTAATCTGTGAGGAATGCTATTGGGCATGGAGATGGTCTAAAAGCTGTTCAGGTGATTCTAATGTGTAGCCACGGTTGAAAAAATTACCACTCTAAGGCACTTTCTGTGGAAATACATTGGTGGAATTCCAGGTTAATAGGGCACTAATATTTATAATGTATATATTACATTTTAAGAATCATATTACGTGACTTTGCGTAGTATAGTAACACTCTGTGGGTTAACTGCCTTAGACAAAATGTGATTTATCGGCTCTTGTAACTAAAAAGTCTAGGGGGCACAGCACAGCTGAGTTCGAAATCTTGTAATCAGTGTCTCAATTCTCTCCAAATCCTGGTTTCAATTTTTCTGGTTGGCTCCATGCTAAGATGAGGTGTCCTTTCAGAGCCAGAAGATAAATCAGCAGCTTTGGACCCGACATTCTCCTCGCACTCTCATCTGTAAGAGATCGAGGGTCTCTTTCTTAGACCCTGAACAGAAGTCTCATTTGCTCTGAATTGATCTGATTGATTCAGGATCCCAGAGCTGAGGCAGAACCCATAATTCACACCCCGACCTGTCTGCCTATAGGGTTGATGCACTTTTTTACTATACATCACTGCCTCAAGAAAAGATGATCAGTTTGATTGGGAGAAAATATTTCTCTCCAAATGAAGAATTTGAGAAATAAAGTGATCCCTAAATAAGGCTTTGCTTATATTTGAAAACCTCTCCCAACTCTGTGGCTGGAGACACTTCCGTCTCCTCACTGCTCTGCAAATCCTCGTCCTCCCTCTTCTTGCTCCAGAGCCAATTCTGTCCAAAAACCGGCCAGGATTGTGTCCTAGGCTGAGAACCTCAGTGACAAAAATAATGACCTGTACTGTACATTCATTGGTTCTAAAGTAATAGTTTTCACATTTCTGTTTTATAATGCCTGTATTCGTTTCCTGTGGCTGCCACTAACAATTACGACAAACTACAGAAAATTATTCTCTACAGTTCTGGAGGTCAGAAGTCTGAAATCAAGGTATGGGCAGGGCCATGCTCCCTCTGGGGACTCTAGGGAAGAATTCTTTCCTGCCTCTTTCCTCTCTGGTAGCTCCAGGTTTCCTTGGCTTGTAGAGGCATAACTCTAATCTCAGCCTTCATCTTCACATGGTCTTCTCTTCTGGCTCTTATAAGGACAACTGTCATTGGATTTAGAGTGTACCCAAATAATCTAGGATGATCTCAGCTTGAGATACCTAATTACATCTACAAAGACCCTTTTTCCAAATAAGGTCACATTCACAGGTTCTGGAGGTTCAGACATCGATATATTTTGGGGGTCCACCATTCAACCCACCGCAATGCTCACTGCCCTGCAGCCTCTGAAAATTTTATCCTGGGAAGCAAAATATGTTTCAGGTTTTCCCTTGAGAACTGTTCTTTGGCTCATCACATGCATGAGCGTGCTGCAAGGAAAGGAGCAGAATGGACCTCTCACCTTTAGAGAAAGGGAACGAAACTCAATTGTGAGGAGAGGAAGATCCCTAAGCGTGTATGGCTTATCAGTAGAAGACTAAAACAAATTCCTCAGGGCTCAACATGTATCAATGAACTTAAAAATGTCAGTAGAAAAGGAAATACAAAAGAAGAGGCATAATTCCTTAGATCTTAGTGTTGTAGAGGATGATGACTATGTGTAATAATGATTAAAGAAAATTTGAGGATGCAAATAAATAATCATGGAATTGTATTACAACTCTTTAAATCCAAGTGACAGGAACTCAACCAAAGTTGGTTTAAGGGAAAAAGAGGGAAGGTAGGGAAGGTACTGGCACATGAACTAGAAAATCTAAGGAGGTGGTGCTATCTTCAGGATGAGCAGAATCCAATGATACAAGTCATGTGAATTTATCAGAAATTTGTCTTGTCTTTTCTTTATTGTTACTCTCATTGGTTTTCTTCTGTGTTATTGCCTCACTCTTAGACGTGCTCCCTGATTTGGTAGGAGAGATGGCACTGGGCCTCTACAAGTTCTCAATCTTAGGTGTATTCAGTCTCAGCAAGAGAGACATTGTCTCTTCTGAGGTCCCCCAACTTAGCTTAGTCCCCCAACTGAGGGGGACTCTTGATGGTTTCGCCTTGAAACAGGGCCTTTCCCTTTTACAAATCACTGTGTTTAGGAGGATGAAGTACTGTGACTGGTCAAGTTCATGTCACATGGAAAGGAAGTTCCCAAAACAAAAGTGGTAATCTTGTTATCAGAAGAAGGAAAAAGAGGTGTCAAACAGGTAAATATAAACAAATACTCAGTTACATGCTCTTAAGAAGAGAAAACCTCCCTGGACTCTCATGTTAAGTAAAGACATAAGTCTAAGGGATTAACAGAAGTAATTAGTGAGCTTACTTACAAATAGCCAATTCCAGATGTTTAAGAAAAGTAGAGAAAAGGGCATTTTGCTTAAGTGATGATCCCTGTAAGGTCAATAGGGTAAGAGTGAATAATTTGTCCAATCTAGAAGAATAAAAGTGTAAAAAGGAACACTGGAATAAGATTTAGGAGATTTGAGATTTCCATCTGGCTCTGTTACTTACCAGCAGGTAATATAATTTCTTTGTGGCTTTAAGAATCTAAGGGTTACACAAATCAGAGAAGATGGAAATAAAGTAAGCTCATTCTAATGCTTAAATACCAATTATCGTATCATGAGATGGTGGTACGGTTTGAAGTGAAAGGAATAAGTTTAGCAAAATACCTTCTCATAGGTACACTTTCACTTTTTTAAAATCCCAATTATGGGGAAGCCTTACAAATTATGGCAAAAAATATTATTTATTTTCTGCACTTTCCCAGCAGCAGGGAACAGAATTGCACTTTTTAAGGTAGGACTTTTATTTCTTGCAATAGGTTGTCCTCAAGAAGTTTGATCCTATTTGTGGTATGTTGTTTGTCTTGAATCAGATTATCCACTTGTTAAAATTAGAGGTTTGAATTCTGAAAAGATCACCTGATCAAATGATTATAATTTATTTAAATAAAAAATGAAATCCATCACTGTATTTTCTCATTAGTTCTTTTAAATAAAGTGGCTCATTTGTATTGCTTAGTTTCTTACAATTTTCCATTTTAACTTCTTGATTTCTAAAAGCCATTTTTTTAATATTTATTTTGTCCTTAACTAAGAGAATTAAATCACTAAGATGCATCATTCACACATTTAAAATACTAAGTAGGAAGAAAAGTCATTTCCTTGAGCATCCTCTGTAATATTGATCTGCGTTTTCCTCCTCCATCTTCCTGACACTAAAGTTTCCTTCATTCCAATTAGGCACAAAATATAATCGATGTACAACTGTATCAACAAAGTGTCTAAACATAAATTGTGAAGTCACAGTTGAGCATAATTTCTTTCTTTCCTTGGGACACATCCTCTCTTTAAAAATCTAATTTTTAAACTACACAGGCTGCAGTTCAATGGGAGATTTGACACCATGTCAGTTTCTTAAGTCAAGTTTCTCTCACTGCCACAGCAGGGGGGCTGGGTGCCTGGAGCAGATTCTGCTCTTCACTAAGGCTGTGACCCTAGTGACCAGGGAAGGAAAATGCTAGATCTTGTAATTCAGGAATATGAAATCATAGTCCTTTGTTTTATTTTTTATCTGGAGAAAGGTAGTTGCTTACAATGATACCAAGCAGGAAATATCTGGTTCATTTCATAGTACCAAAGAGTTGTATAGGAAACAGGGATACATCAAACGTTTTGCAGAATTCTTCAATAGCTTATCTGACTTTCCTTTTTATTATACAATTTGAAGTTATTACGAAAGAAGAAAAATTATTTTCATTGAGCACCTACTTTGTGCTGCAGTTGCTTTATATATTTTGGTCTCATAGAAAAACTTAAAAGTATTATCCACATTTGAAAGAGGAAGACAGAAAGGTTAATCAATCTGGCTAAGGTTACACAGTTAGAAACCATCAAATGTCAGATTCAAAGTGTGTCTCATTCCAAAGCCCCTACTCTTTTTACTGTAACACATTGTCTTCTTTAAAATGTATTTATAACCAGATTTACTTTATGTTACCACTTGAAAATAGAAAAAGGAATACTTTTTGCTTTTTGCATGAATATCTAAAGAGGAATTAATTGTCAGGATCTGAACTAGGTAGAAATATAGAAAATGGACTAAAAGCAGAGGTGATGGGCCAGACTTCAAAAGTCCCATTCAAAAAGCTTTCAGAGTTTGTGGGAACCTTGCGATCAGCTCTGAATTGATGAAATTCTGAAATGAGTCACGATATAACCATATCAAGAGGCAGGTCCTAGGACACCTGAGCTGTTATCATCAACTGTATACAATGGAGATCCATTGACCAAAGAGACAGCATTTACATATCCAGGTGTGTAAATCCATATATTTAGAACACATTTAAAGATGACTTAAGGACTTCCCTGGTGGCACAGTGGTTGAGAATCTGCCTGCCAATGCAGGGGACATGGGTTCGATCCCCGGTCCGGGAAGATCCCACATGCCGTGCAGCAACTAAGCCAATGCGCCACAACTACTGAAACCTGTGCTCCTAGAGCCCGTGCTCCACAAGAGAAGCCACCACAATGAGAAGCCCATGCACCACAACGAAGAGTAGCCCCCTGCTCAACATAACTAGAGAAAGCCCGTGTGTGGCAACAAAGACCCAACGCAGCCAAAAATAAATAAATAAATTTTTTTTTTTTTTTAAATGAGTTAAACTTCCAGGAAAACATTCTGTGAAATGATTCATACCTCATTAAATGCTTCCCATACTTAAATAGAGGTCTAAAAGAGGAATTCCCAGATATCAAGACAACTGGCAGGCCCCTTCTTATTTTGTGAAAGGCAGTATTTCCAAAAGTGCTAGATTACATGCAGGGTTTCCAAAAGTGCCTGGGTACATGGCCAGGCAGGTATTTTGGGGTTTTTTATTTTCAATTTAAGAGGTTTGTTCAGAGCCACTACATACAGCTGTGCAGGCTGTGCCCTGCCCGAAGACACCTGCCTGAAGGGGTGAGTGGAGGCTGAAATACAGTCTTAATTTTGCGCACCAAGCCCTGTGTCTTTAATCAGAGTTAAGCCAGGCCAGAATCCCTGGGGCTGGGGGCGTAAGGTTTTACAAAGATACCTTATGTGCTAGCTAGAGGATACCATGTTATACAAGAACTTTCGTTTGTATTAGGAAAGTATAACAAGCACATCAAATAGTGATATGAACTTCCTTTTTAAAATAAATTAAATTACGTATAAGTTAATTATAAGAAAATATTAAGAAACTAGTACAAGTAGTAATAAGGCAAACCAAGGAAGATATTGTACAAATAGCTAAAATTTGAAAATCACTTGTACTGGGGGGAAACCATGAGCTTTGGAGTAAGACAAATATGAGTTCAATCCAGGTCCTAGTTGTACTTTAGCAAGTCACTTAATCACTTAGTTTCCGTTTTCCCTCGTTCTATGTAAGAATGTTCTCTCCAAAGGATTGTAGTGATGAGATGACATCTATAAAGTTGTCAACAGATGTCAGTTTCCATCCATCACTTTTCTTTATGCAATGCAAGTCTAAATACTCCATCATGCAAGCTGGTTTCCTAGATTGTGTAAACTCAAAATCCCAGGTACTTATGGGTATCATATTCAAAAGGATGCTCCATTAGTCCTCTTATTTCTGCTTTAGTGTCCTGATTCTCATCTTTCCCATAGTACATCCCACTCACGGCCTCATTACTCTCACAGTGACTGTCCCAGGGGGCATGTGTGTACACACACACACACACACACACACACACATTCATGCTCACACATACATTCACACACTTACACATTCATGCTCACATGTGCACACCCACACATATTTACACTTGTGCCCACAATCACATACATACACATACAGAAGCAAACCACTGTAGCCCCATAGACCAACTCACCATTTCTTATTTCCTTTCTAAATTATTTTGTTCACTTTTTACCTTTGCCCATCATTCCCTTCTTACTTAAAATATTCTGTTCTTCAAGGCCTAGTTAAAATATCAACTCCTCTATTAAGCCTTTCATGATAGCTCAACCGGATATGACCTTCCTTAACTTCAAAAGTGTTTTTGCTAATCTTTCCTAAGATTACAGCCACGTTCTACCTTATGATGTAATTTCTTGTGTTTGACTGACTGCATATCAGGTTGTTCAGTCTTTGAAGGCTATAATCATGTCTTCTTTATATTTTATCCTTCACAGTGATGGCCTTCATTATCTTGAAGAACTGTAATCTTAGTTAATTTTCATGAAACAGGCCCTTTCAGGTTCCCAGGAACTTGGGGATGGATATTTTAATGATATACAGCTAGTTTTATCTGAATGTACTATATTCTACCTGGGCAAGAGACAGCATCTAACTAGTTTTGTTGATCCTTGTCTAGTATAAGATTTACATTTGTAATCCAACTAACCATAGGTTATGGATTTGGGGTCCTAAACTCAGCATTCCTCAAAAGTGGGCTATGGGCACTATAATACTAAAAGCCCACTCAAAAGTGGGCTTTTGAGTATTACAGACTCCTTTCCAGTACTTTCATGGGGCTCCTGTATTCATGCCCCGTTCTCCAGTGTAGGATCATTCAGCTTTCAGGCATAAATTCAGTTGACTTGCATATTTTTATAAAGGATAACAATATAAAAATGTTAATATTTTTATGAAAGATCCATATGAATATTACTACGAAGAAGATATAGCATGGCCTCTGATTTCATCCTGTGGAGTTATAAAAATTGTGTGCATTCTGCAGATGGGCTGGCTCCAAATAAGAGAGGTATGACCAAATTGAGCATGCTCAGTCCCTTTTCCAAACTTACCCATCAAGTAAGTCACTCTTCATAGAGGTGATGGGGCTCAGTGAGAAGAAAGAGAGACATGTGAGGTACATTTCTCCCATCCTTTCCACTGGGGAGGAATGAAATGGAATTTTCTTTTTTCATCTCTGAAAACCTGAAGAGTGGGAGATGAGTACTTTTTTTTTTTCCTCCTAATTTATTGAGTCTAACAAGTAAGCCCCAGGGATATAAGAATTCTGAGAGGGCTTCCCTGGTGGTGCAGTGGTTGAGAGTCCGCCTGCCGATGCAGGGGACGCGGGTTCGTGCCCCGGTCCGGGAAGATCCCACATGCCGCGGAGCGGCTGGGCCCGTGAGCCATGGCCATTGAGCCTGCGCGTCCAGAGCCTGTGCTCTGCAAAGGGAGAGGCCACAACGGTGAGAGGCCCGTGTACCGAGAGAGAAAAAAAAAAAAAAAAAAAAAAAAAGGATTCTCAGAGGGGAGGGGATCAGAAGTCAATCAGAACAGTCCTTCCACTTTCAGGGGACTTTTGCCCCAAAAACTAACTTTTGAAAATTTAGGTATTTTCCTCAGACACTGACGGTTTATCTTTTGTGTCTAGAAGGCTCTGAAATGATTTCTCGGACTCCACTAGCCCCCAAATTCATACTCTATCCTGTTTCCCACCTCAAATTATGCCCCAAGAAACTAGTGTATCAAGATTTTTTTCTTATTTATTTTGGCCCATGCGAAGGAATAATTTACCCATGTGCACAGGAGAAATACTGTTTTCTGTTTACATTGAAGAAGAAAATCAGTACCTTGGAGCTTAAGAGAAGCTACACCTACTTAGGATCATTAATCTAGTTGAACACAAGTTTCTTATTCATTTCCTTTATCGGCTTTGTTTACGGTTTAAATCTGATAAACATCAAAACCTTTCTCAACATTAAGATATTGCCAAAAAATTATATACTATCCAGAAATCCATTTTAGCCAAAAGGAAAGGTTAAGCCAAGTTATAAAGAGACAGAGCTCACATCACCACATTCATTATAAGTACATAAAACATATTGACTCAATAAATGTCAATTCAGAAGCTATATTTCTTGGATACTTGCCATATCCAAGAGACATTTATGCCAATTAGTTACTGAATATATTAAGACTCTAGGGGCTTCCCTGGTGGCGCAGTGGTTGCGCGTCCGCCTGCCGATGCAGGGGAACCAGGTTCGCGCCCCGGTCTGGGAGGATTCCCACGTGCCGCGGGGCGGCTGGGCCCGTGAGCCATGGCCGCTGAGCCTGCGCGTCCGGAGCCTGTGCTCCGCAACGGGAGAGGCCACAACAGAGGGAGGCCCGCATACCACAAAAAAAAAAAAAAAAAGACTCTAGGTTCTACGCTGATATGCATTGCACATTGGGTCTTAGAAAGCAGTTGGGTACAGAAGGACTGGCAGGACGAGGATCTGAATCCAAACCATGCTGACAGGAAGATACAGGCAGGAATAAGCTAGCATAAGAAGAGGTGTCATGCAGGGACCGTGATTCTATGTGCAGAGTCTGAGGTGTTAGGTTAGAGGGCAGAGAAGAAGGGTTAGAGCAGGGTGGGTAAGCCAATATTGTGTTCAGAAATATATACAGGCAAATGTAGGCTCCTTACACTTAGGCAGAGGTCAGGATTGGGTGTAGGGGGAGTCCTACGGACAAAGTGACAAAGTGGAATAGCCAGGGAACAGGTTCTGGGCACTAATACTGTAAGAGCACATCAAGACTGTCCTTTGCCATAGAGGGAAGTATCTCAAAGTGATGGGAAAAGTTTCTCAGCTGTGTGCTAATCTCCAGTTACAGGTAGGATTCTTCAGATGCAAATGGTTAATTATTACAAATTGTCAGAAGTCTCTTTATTTCAATATCCTACAGAGTTTTACCACTAAGACCAAATTCATCCTCATTCAAGGTAACAGTTCCCACTGTATTTCTCTGGTACTCAATTATCTGGAAAGGGATCTTCATTATCTCCTCTGTATTACAGAATGAGAAAGCAATATAATGATGCCCATGGCCATGAGCTCAATTTTCTTATTCACCGTCTTTTACTTTTCCCACCAGCCCTGACATCTTAGTTTCCACTGGTAAACAGAGCAGAGAAATTACATAGTTACCTGGATAATTTAGACCAGGAGAAAAAAAAGTGATTGCTATGAGTTACATGAGCTCTTTCAAAATTTTCCTGAACGTGAAATAGTTTCACTCTACTTTTTTCTTATTCTCAGTGATGTCAAACAGACACATACATCTCTCTTTACAGAGAATGATTAACATGGACTCAACTGTATAGTTTGATTTCTCCCTAGTTAATAAAAAATAAAGCTTCAATCCATGCTAAGTGACAATGTAGCACCAGGAAAAATTAATTACTGCATTTTAGAGTGAAAGGAGTCAGATATGTCAGGTTCGAATTTAGATCAAGGATCTACAATACATTTCAGTTCTTTTGTGACTGAAATTTTTAAAGGGCAAAGTTACTCAAAACCATGTAGGCTTCCAGACTGGGAAACCAGAAAGCTTCTGCATGCCATTATGCAGGTCCCCAAACTCCACAAGGACAGAAGCTCCTTTCTTTGGGACCTCGCCCTGTGTATCTTTTCATTCGGCTGTTGGAAAACTGCTGTCAGGCAAGGAGTTTCCTCGGTTCTGACCTATTGTAACTGACCAAAAATCTATTTCATGCAAGCAATCCAAAGAATTTGCTTTCTTAGAGTTCAATTCATGATTTCTGGGAGAACTATGGGGAAAAAAAGAGAGAGAACCTTGGAATCTAGATACCTTAAACCATCCATTTTCTACTGACCCTGAAAACTACAGAGAGACTAGAGTCGCTCCTCCCCACTGCTGCTGCTGGTCCCAGTGCTTATGAGGACTCCCAAGACTACTGGAGCACAAGCTGCCCTGGAACTGCATTGTCAGGCAGAACCCAGAAGCCTAGGTCCTCCAGTCTGCTTCAGACTTTCTCAGAGGCATGATAAGAAACCTAAGGGAAAAAAAAAATGTGGGGCCTGGAGGGACAAAATGGTGGAGTAGAAGGACCCTGAGCTCACCTGTTCCTACAAAAACACCAAAATCACAACTAGCTGTTAAACAGCCTTCAATAAAAAAGACTGGAACTTACCAAAAAAAGATATTCTATGTCCAAAGACACAAAGACGAAACCACAAGACAGTAGGAGGGGGCACATTTGCTATTTAATCAAATCCCATACCACCCAGGTGGGCAACCCACAAACTGGAGAACAATTATATGGCAGAAGTTCTCCCACAGGAGTGAGAGTTCTGAGCCCCATATCAGGCTCCCCAGCCTAGGGGTCTGGCATCAGGAGGAGGAGGCCCAGAGCATTTGGCTTGAAAGGCCAGCAGGGCTTGTGTGCAGGAGCTCCACAGGACTGGGGGAAGAAGAGACTCCACTCTTGGCAGGCATACACAAGGTCTCACATGCACCAGGACCCAGGGCAGAAGCAGTGACTTCATAGGAGCCTGGGCCACACCTACCTTCCGGTTTTGGAGGGTCTCCTGGGGAGGTTGGGGGCAGCTATAGCTCCCCCTGGGCACATGGACACCAGTGGCCGTGGCAGAGATATTGGAGAGTGCCATCTATATGAACTCTTACTGAAGGCAGACATCTTGCCTGGGTCATAAGCACCAACACCTGGCCCCACCCAACAGCCTGTAGACTCTAGTGCTGGTAAGCCTCAGGCCAAAAAACCAACAGGTCAGGAACACAGGGCCCCCATCCCCCCACCTAATCAGCAAACAGGCTGCCTAAAGACTTCCTGAGCCCATAGCCACCTCTAGACATGCCCCTTGACATAGGCCTGCCCACCAGAGGGCCAAGACCCAGCCCCACCCACCAAAGGGCAGGCATCGGCTCCTCCCACCAGGGAGCCTGCACAAGCCTCTTAGACCAACCTCACCCTCCAGGGGGCAGACACCAGAAGCAAGAAAACTACAATCCTGCAGCTGCAGAACTGAGTTTGTAAACTCAGGTCAGAGGCTACCCTTGAAACAGCTCTTCCCTGGCCCTCGAGTGACAGAAGGGGACTGTACTGCTGGGACACATAGAACATCCCTTACAGAGGGCCACTTCTCTATGGTTGAGAAATGTAACCTACCACAGACATAAAAATACAAATAGAAATTTAAAGAAAATGAGACGGCAAAGGAATATGCTCCAGACAAAGGAACAAGATAAAATCCTGGAAGAACATCTAAGTAAGGTGGAGACAGGCAATCTACCCAAGAAAGAGTTCAGAGTAATGATCATAAAGATAATCCAAGAACTCAGGAAAAGAATAGATGCACCGAGTGAGAAGTTATAAGAAGTATTTAACAGAGTTAGAAAATATAAAGAACACCAGAGTTGAAGAATACAATAACTGAAATGAAAAATACACTAGAAGGAATTAATAGCAGAACAAATGAGGCAGAAGAATGAATGTGCTGGAAGACAGATTGGTGGAAATCACTACCGCAGAACAGAACAAAGAAAAAAGAAATGAGGACAGTTTAAGAGACCTCTGGGACAATGTCAAACACACCAACATTCACATTATAGGGGTCCCAGAAGGAGAAGAGAGAGAGAAAGGGTCTGAGAAAATATGTGAAGAGATAAGAGCGAAAACTTCCCTAATATGGGAAACAGTCACCCAAGCCAAGGAAGCACAGAGAGTCCCATACAGGTTAACCCAAGGAGGAACACACCGAGACACATAGTAATCGAACTGACAAAAATTAAAGAGAAAATGTTAAAAGCAACAGATAACATACAAGGGAACTCCGATAAGGCTACCAGCAGATTTTTCAGCAGAAACTCTGCAGGGCAGAAGGGAGTGGCACAATATATTTAAAGTGATGAAAGGAAAAAACTTACAACCGAGAATACTCTACCCAGCAAGACTCTCGTTAGGATTTGATGGAGAATCAAAAGCTTTACAGACAAGCAAAAGCTAAAAGAATTCAGCACCACCAAACCAGCTTTACAACAAATGCTAACGGAACTTCTCTAGGCAGAAAAGAAAAAGCCACAACCAGCAACAAGAAAATTACAAAATGGGAAAGCTCATGGGCAAAGGCAAACCTACAGTAAAGGGAGGAAATCATCCACACACAAACTGGTAGCGAAGTTAAAAGACAAAAGTAATAAAATCATCTGTATCCGCAATAAGCAGTTAAGGGACACACAAAACAATTAGATGTAAAATATCAATATAATATCAAAACAAATAATCGTGAAAGGAGAAGAGTACAAATGAAGGATATTTAGAATGCATTTGAAATTAAGAGATCAGCAACTTAAAACAATCACATATATATTATAGACTGCTATACCAAAACCTCATGGTAACTACAAACCAAAAATCTATAATTGATATACACACAAAAAAGAAAAAGGAATCCAAACACAACACTAAAGATAGTCATCAAATTACAAGAGAAGAGAACAAAAGAGGAAAGGGAAAAAAAAAAAGTCCTCCAATACACCCTGCTAAGCACTTGTGCTTTGAGCAGCATGCTGCTTTCTGCTCAGATCCTGAACTACACTAGCTATCCACCCTTCCAACCAATCCGGTCAGAATTCAAAGAACCTGGAGTAGCCCTCAGGTCCATAGGCTCACATAAGAATATGATTCTTCCTACAATAAACATAATAGTAACTATCATTGAACTAAGCATCTACTATCTGAGTCCTCTGTTAGGTCCTGGACATTTGCCTAGGAAGACCATCCAAGGTTAAAGTTACTCAAGGTCACACAATCCCAGCTTGGAGCCTATTGATAGAACCCATGTTCTTTCTGTGGCACCGCTTATGAATAAGGGCCTGTCCACCTGGGTCTCCAGGTTAACATGGCCATTTCTTCCTTTTGGGGTGTAGCCCTATCCTGAAGGTAGGCAGTCTCGACTGAGGCTCTGACACTCTGTATGTGTCTTATTAGCCCCCTCCCTGCAATGGTTGGACCTGACTTTTGGACTCAGTCACTGCCTAAAGCATTGCTCCTTTAGGGATGGGTTGCTGGCAACAAGGCCATTCACCGGTCACTGTCCAGGCCAGTACTGCAGGCCCCATCCACCACAGAAGCTCTGGGGTGGAGTTAGTTCACCCAGCCTGATCTACCAATAACATCTTCTCCATAATAAATGCTGATGAGAGATGTTTGGATGGCCACCTGCTGTGGGCCAGCGTTACATTAAGCACCTAAAATTTATTGTTGAACTTGAGTGGTATTTATCCACCCTGGACCCTCAGGCTGCCTGTCATCTAAGCCCACATCAGATCATGGCCAAAAGCATGAAGAAATATTCCCTTGGTATGTTGACATAGTAGAAAAGGCTTTGTGCAAGAGAAATCCCAAGAAACAACAAATGTGAGAGGTACACAGAGAGACTCTGGGTTCGTGCAGAATCATGGGTTGGTCATAGTTCACATCGTCAGTGGGAAACTCACCCAACACAGGTTTGTAAAATTACATCAGTGGTGATAAGGAAGTTGGAAAAAGTAATGATTGGTAAGGTTGAGAGTCACATTTAGTCTCAGGTGGCAGCAATTCCTCCTATAGCCTCTATACCATAGATCAGTTCTTTACAATGTGCATGAAAATCACCTGGGGTTTCTGTTACACATAGATTCTAACTCAGTACATCTGAGGTGGAGCCTGAGGCTCACCACTTCTAACAAGCACCCCGAAATGCTGAAAGCCACCGATCCTCAGACTACACTTTGCATAACAAGCCCAGAGACCTCCTTGACACAGGTTTAAAAAGGAAAAAATATAGTTGACTTGCTTGGGTCTAAGTCATGCATGTAGGTGACATTAGAACCTCCCAGCCAACTTGCATGATCTTACCAGAAATGTAATCATTCATAGAGGAAAAAGACCAAGCCAGCACTGAGTCTCAGAGCATGAGGCAGATGGAGCTTGGGGTTGAGAGATCTGGAAACACATATAGAAATCAAGAGAGCGAAAGAATAGGCAGCAGTCATAGGAATAGAAACAATGTTGTTCAACTGAACAAATAATCCACGTTTGAAAAGCAGAAACGAAGGTAGCCTGGGGTATTTGAAGTCGGGCCAGGGAATGCCAGACCTAGGACGCTAGACTCACCGGCACAGAAAAGGCAAACTTCAAAGTCTTAACAACAAGCCACAGAAAGAAATCACTGCAGGCAAAACAAAAATGCCAGAGTGAGCATAGGGTCACAAATGTCCAGAAGGCAACCAGGTAGATTCCCAGATGTGGGTAGTGAACTTAACTGCTCACCTTCAGCTTCCAGAAGGAACTGAGCAAGGGAAATCCAAGTATCCTAGTCTCAGAAGAAATAGTGTGTCCAGCAAGGAATCCGGGAAGGCTTGAAGGATGGGAGCTGGAAAACTCAGCAAAGGCTCAACTCCGCTACCCACGTCAAATCCGTGGTAAATTTACGTTGTACTGAACCAATGAAAGGCCTGTATTCCTTCCTACATGCGCAGTGCAGAATCAAGACGTGTGAGTTAAGTGCCTCTAGCTGTGAAAATTGGCAAACAGTATGAGGCATGAGGCACGCTGGTAGAGCCCTGAGTCTCAAAGTGAGGTCCTAGATCAGCAGTATCAGCATCATCTGGGAACCTATTAGGAAATGTAAATTCTCAGCCATGCTCCAAACCTACCAATCAGAAACTGCGGGCGTAGCACCCTGCAGCCTGTTTCTACAAGCCCTCCAGGTGATTCTGATGCACGCTCACTGCAGTAGAGTCTATTGAAACCATGGCGGAGAGACAAGGCCAGGTGTGGCAAAGGACAATCATTATAAGTGGGCTTGATGATGGTGCTTTTAAAGAGCTAGTGAAGACTAAATCCTGTTTACTCGGAGAAGAAAACTCAGTAGAATAATGTAAAATAAAAATTAATAAAACATGCTCAGTGATCAACAAAGTTGGTCAATGATATTCCATGGTAGAGTTTTATCAATGTTGAGGAATCATCCAGCCATGGGTAGGACAATAATGTTCTGATGCTGATAATGAGAGACATCATGAGTACCCAGAGGGTCAACTCACAATATGCTTGAAAATTCTCTCATGTATTTTTAAGAGACTCACTAAAAAGAAATGTCATTGGTGCCCTTGCTTGTGAAGAGATCTTCTCATAGGGGAAAAACAAACTTGAGAAAAACAAACATGGTGGTCTAGTGGGATCTGTTTGACAAAAACATTGAGAAAAAATTTTGTTTTAAATATGAACACAAGTGTAAGACACAAAATCCCAAAAACATGTAGGGGCTTTAATTACAGGCACACCTTGTTTTATTGTGCTTTGCTTTACGGTGCTTCACAAATACTGCGTTATTTACAAATTAAATGTTTGTGGCAACCCTGCATCAAGCAAGTCTATTGGCACTATTTTTGCTAAGTTCGTGTCTCTGTGTCACATTTCGGTAATTCTCACAATATTTCAAGCTTTTTCATTATGATGATATTTATTGTGGTGATCCATGGTCTTTGATGTTACTATTGCAAAATGATTGCAACTCGCTGAAGGCTCAGGTGTTGGTGAGCATTTTTCAGCAATAAGGAATTTTTAATTCAAAAAACCCCAAAAAGCAAAAAAAAAAAAAAAAAACAAAACCCATGTAGCTATATTCTATAATGGAAGTAACCTTTATGATATTCTAACTAGATTAAATTCTTAAATTGCTGGAGTTTTGTAGGAACCTTTTCAGATTCATTGTATAAATTCAAGTCATTCTCTTGGTTCTGTGAACAATCACTGATTAGTGAAAAACTATTAAAATTGCTCCTTTTCACAAGAGCATTTAAGTGATTTTGATACTTCTAAAGAGATTCTCTAAGTGCCTGGTACTGAGAATTTATATATAATCATTGTCAACTACAGCATAGTGCAGTATATTTAAGAGCTAACATGAGTAGCTGTCAATAGAGGCAGATTATTAACAGTTGGGCATAAATTAGTCATTGGTAGATTTAAAATTACAGCTTTTTTTCCTAAGTCATTTCATATGAACTAGATAGAGTGATATACTCAGAGGTTTACATTCCCCTATTTCAGTGGTACTGAATAAACCTAGGCAATGGATAATCATGTCATATATGATCTTTAGTTTCTCTCTACTCATATAATCACAGAATCATTTTGAGGGAAGAGATAGTGTAAGTTTTGAGTGTAGCCTTCACTCTTGAAGGACCATCCAGCCTTTGCTTGGATACCACTAGCTACAGGAATTCATTACTCAGAACACCACCCATTCTTTCTGGGAGCATTTCTAATCTTTTGAGGATTGTCTGCCTTACCTCCCAGATAAATTCATCAGCTTGAATCTTTGGCTTCTCCCTGAAGTTAAATATAAATGAGTCTGATCCCTCTGATTATTTTATATTTCTTTACATATTTGAAGGCAATTATAAGAATATCTTTTAGTCTTTTCCAGACAATTCAACCTAAATTCTCTCAAAATTCCTCATAGGACATCAGTTTTAGACCCTACAAGTACCTTGGACAAAGGATGCAGTTTTGTCAGTGTCTGTCTTCAGATGCAAACTCTAAAACAGTCTGACCAGGAGACTGTAAAAGATCCCTCAGGTGAATGAGAAGATTAGATGTCACACAATTCTTATGTCCACTGCAGGAAAACAGCTGGTTACTTTATTACTCCTTTATTGAAGTAGCTTAACAAAATCCACCTATAACTTAAGATTATATGACAATGGACATGCTAAGGTGTAAGATGTAAATTCAAATGGCCCCTTGGCTTATGGCTATGAACTTTTGGATGGGGAATTATTAAACTATTTGTTTTCACAAGACTTCATTTTTGGTACTCTTAAAAAGAGAATTGTCAATAAATAGAAGAGAATCGTCAATAAATAGAAGAGAATATTTTGATAGAGAATGATGCCTTTCTGTAGGCTAGTGAAGGGGAAAAGAGAGTTGGAAGGAAGCATATCTTTTAAATAAGAAGGACTGAGTTTTGACTGATGCTGTTGCAACATCAGCACCATTTCTAGAATGAACTACTCTCCTGCCCACCACCCCACTTCATCCTCACCTTTTCACCACTGTAACAAAATTATTGAATTGTTTCTTCCCCATATTTGTGTTCCCAACTTCTGCTTCTGTGTCCTCTTACACTTCGGGGAAGAATATCTCCTCTTTGTAAAGGAGACAGAGGACTAAGTGTTCTTTCTATGTGAAAGTAATGATGAGTATTTTTCTATTTCTCAGTGTTATCTTCTAGACAGTGACTTTTCCACCAGTAGCCTCTTGGACTTGTGCATTACAAAAGCTGCAAAGAGCTCTTTGGAAGCAATCCAAAGGAAATAAGTACATATACTTAAAGGTGTTTTATTTAGACTTAGAGGTTTATTTATATTTGTCTCCACAAATTCTAAGCAGTATTGATCTATGTACTTGCCAGGATAAAACAAGACAAGAGACAAATCTTACCACTTAAAAAAAAATCTCTCATGAGAATAAAGTACAACTAAAATATCTTTAAAAGCTCCTTCATTTAAATGCATGGCTAATATATCTCTACTGTAAATTCAAGGTACAATGAATTTTGGATTAGCGTTAGCAAACCACCAAAGAGGACACGTCCAGGTCTTTTATAGTGCTGTGTAGGTTTCTGAACAGCATTTAGAAATTTTTTAAATAAATTGTACGAATTACGAGTCCACTGTTTTTTATTCTAGAACATCCTCCTAAAGAATACCAAATATGGTGTTTTGGCAATAATTGATTAGGTGGCCAAGAGAATTTCCTTAAGAGGCATCAAGGTTTAGTGGGAAGGCATGCATTCAGACAAAAAATAGGTCTGAAACCTAGTTTCATCCTTAATAAAAATAACTTGATGCAGTTATATATGCACTCTCAGCCTCATTTTTTCTTCTGTTAAATAAGGATAATAATCTCTCCTTCTAAGTGTTCTTGAGGCATAGTCTAGGTAATAAATACAAAAGTTTTATTTCCTTTCTTTTTGCACTATATATATTTTCTCAAACTTAACAGTAAGTTGAAGAATTTATAATGAATTAGGAGATACACTTATCTTCAAAATGAAAAGATTTAAGAGGTCTTATAGAGAAATTTTCTGTTAATTAGTATTTCATTGCATCTCTAGTTATGGTCCTTCTCAATAACTGAAAGATGGCTCTCTAAAGTCCAGCATCAATGACATTAACGCTTGGCTTATCTCCATCTTGCTACCATTTTGGGTCATATTCCCATGAATTATTCTCTCCCAGAGAATGAATGAAGAAAGGAAGGGACATAAAACTTTATTAGCATTTCCGGTAATAAATTTAACTAAGAGACATTTTGAACTATGGATCAAAATGTGATTGGGCTCCCAATTCAATTCTGTTGACAAGTTAAAATCTTTGGAGGCAAACGAAGATACTATCCAAGTCAGCATTTCCAACTTTGGGAAAATGATAGCGTCAGGACCAGGGGTGGGCTGCATACATAGGTGGGATGATGACTGGCCGTAATGATGGGGAACCATTGAGGAGAACATTTCAGTGTTCCTGAAAGGTCATCAAGCCTTCAGTATTATCAGCACCTCTGCCTCCATGCCAATTAAAAATCCACATAAGGGCTTCCCTGGTGGCGCAGTGGTTGAGAGTCCGCCTGCCAATGCAGGGGACGCGGGTTCGTGCCCCAGTCCGGGAAGATCCCACATGCCGCGGAGCGGCTGGGTCCGTGAGCCATGGCCGCTGAGCCTGCGCGTCCGGAGCCTGTGCTCCGCAACGGGAGATGCCACAGCAGTGGGAGACGCGCGTACCGCAAAAAAAAAAAAAAAAAAAAATCCACAAAAATGTACTTTAGAAACAAAGGAAATGGTGACCTTCAGATGAGTGCCAAAATGGCAGTAACATCTTCTCTTGAAATAGCTAACCTGTTCTTTGTGTCCCTAAGCCCCTAGAGGGAATGCAGATCACTTTTCAAGGCTCTCAGACTCACAAAATGGGAAAAGATACCTGCAGGGTGGGAACAAATGAGAAAGTGAGAAAACAGCAGGAAAAGCTGCCTGAAGAGGTTTCAGTACATCGAAAACTATAAAGTCAGTGAGAAGTTGATCTTTCATTATTGTAACCAGCTGAGAAAATTCTGCCTCTAGCATATGCTAGTAAGGGTGTGAAAGAGAGGAGAGAAGACTCATTTTGCCAAACTTAGATCCCACTCATGGCTGATGAGTCCTAACTTTGGAAGTAAAAAAATAATCAAGACTTTTGGGCCTGGAGGTTCAATTAACTTTAACAGCACGGCAGCTTCCTTACTGAATTCTTTCTTTCTTTTCCTTTCAATCTTTCCTTTCCTTTCCCTCCCTCCCTCCTCTTCCTTCCTTCCATACAGCTCTTTCAGAACTTTACAAGGATCACCTTGAAACAAAATTCTTTGTATTCCCAACGCAGACTTTCTTCTCTAGCTGAGAGTTAATATGCATTTCTTAAGCAGGAACAGTGACTGTATTGGGGCTTAACATATCCCTTTCCCACAAGAAGAAAACAATGGACCAAGATAATTTTGCTTTATATATATACATATATATATATACACACACACACATACACACCAGTTATAACATTATGATCTCAAAAAAGGAATGGAATTAATCAGGAAAAGCTTAGAAGGGGTAGCCCAAAATATTAATTTAAATACAGAGATAGAGGGCTTCCCTGGTGGTGCAGTGGTTGGGAGTCCGCCTGCCGATGCAGGGGACACGGGTTCGTGCCCCGGTCCGGGAGGATCCCACGTACCGCGGAGCGGCTGGGCCCGTGAGCTATGGCCGCTGAGCCTGCGCGTCCGGAGCCTGTGCTCCGCAACGGGAGAGGCCACAACTGTGAGAGGCCCGCGTACCGCAAAAAATAAATAAATAAATAAATAGATAGATAGGTAAATAAATACAGAGATAAATGCAGGATGTTAATAAGAAGTATTGAGGAGGATTTCATTAAAATGTAATTTTTGCAACAATGCTCAGGATGCAGACCAGTTGTAGAATAACATAAAACATCTATCTGGACTAAGGAGGCAATTAGGATAAGATTTAGAAAAGTAAAATAATGGCCTTTGTTGCAACATAGACATGAGAAACCTGTTTTCAGGCAAGAAACAATGAAAACATGTAATAGCAATGAACTTGAAACATTTTGTACTAAATCTTTAGTGAATTTTTCCACATAGTGGGAAGAAACACGTTTTGTTTTTAAAACTAGATTTTATAAATCCAAGTATCAGATTTTCCTCATTGATTTTAGAGGAATGGTTGTAATGTTTTTCATGCTCACAGAAATATTTTCTTGATTTTTCCTTGAATAACTAAAGACAGGAGCCAGGAACTGGAGTTAACACTACCTATGGTGTCATATTGAATTATGATCCATAATCAGCCAAATCCCAAAGTTACCCATAGTTGAGGATTCTAAAAGAAAGTAGGGGCACAAATATATTTTTGATGTTCCATCTACTTTTCTTAAGTTTATCATATAGTAGGATGAATTACATCTTTGGATTTTGGAGTTGGTAGATATGAACTTCCTTATGTTCTAGGCTGCATTCCTATATATGCAACATTCATTCAACTTGTCAAATAAAGTGCATTTGTAATTTTGCTTATCTTTTCAAAACCATATTTTCTTAGCCTCTTCTTCCTGGCATGTTGAATGATATGATTTGCTTTCAGTAATTCTTGTGTTACCAGGATAAATTTGGCATTAGGGTTTTTATATGTATGAGCAGGTTTGCATAGATTTAAGCATGTATTAACAGAAGAAAACAGCTATGTTTAAGGTTAGAATATTAAGTTCACCAGCTGGAAATAAGCTGTGAATGATTATAATTTTAAAGAATTTTTCAGAATTTCCGATGAATTAGTATCCACATATAGATATTGGCAATGAGATATAACAGAATGCTTTCTGATGATCTTATAAACTTTAACTCAGTGTATATTTGGTTGTAAAAAAAAAAAAGAGTTCATTGAGAATAAGTGATTCTTGGTGTCAAATTAGCCTTCTTCACTATCCCAACTCCTGCATCCTCAGCTAATTAAGGATGCCATTCAATCATAGGGTTCTCTAACTACTTCTCTTAGTCCCAATGTCTATATACATATGCTTTCATTAATATAAATATTTTGATCTTCCAGAGTATTTTTATTGTTGTTAAAGTTTGCTTCTTACCATTCAATGTGCTTGCTTGGCACTCCTCTAATACCAGCACCAGAAGTATGTTTTAATGTAATGTTGACTTGTTCCCATTCTTACTCTGAGAGTATTAAAATAATATAAAGTATTACTCTGAGGTGATCCTGGTCTCACTTCCCTGGACACTTAGGGAACTCAGCAGAATAGTCTAGGGTGATTTAGATGAAGCATTTGGATTTTATAGCATCTGTGTGATCACCTCCATCGTGACTATTTTTAACACAGCACCTGTACTGGTCTCACCGCATGTTTCCTACACTGTCCACCCCAATCCTACAGGAGACTTGATTATGTTTCCTGTAATATATCTCTGTTCATGTTTGATAGCGCCAATGTCCTGTCCCTGATCAAAAATCTTTCAATAAGCCAGGATGTTTGGATTGGCATTTAAGTCACTCCCCAGTCTGTCCTCGACTTATTTTTCTGAAGTGATTTTACACACTACTCCTTCTTAAAAACTCTCATCTCATAAAAATAAGTCTACTTACTTGTCCTTAAATACAAAAGTATTCTTAGCTCTACAATTTTGATTATTTGGTCCACACCAGTTAAAATGGTCTTTTACCCCCAGGCTGTGGACCTATCTAACCTGGCTCTTATTTTAAACCCCAGCTAGAGTTCCCATCTCTAAGAGGCTGCCCCACCAGAGTCCACAGGCATCACACCTTCCGAGTTCCCAGACACACATTGTCCACACCTCTCATTAGGTGCTTATCAAATGCTTCCTTTTATTGTTACATTTTATCTCTATACCTTGTCCTCCAAAAGAGACAATAAGTCCTGTAATGTTAGAGATTGCATCTTACATCTCTTCTCATCATCATGGCCTGGTAGAGTGTTTTGCATATGGTATATGAATAATTAATATTTGTTAGTAACTATACTGATAACTATAACCTAATTGCCATTTACTAAGAAGCATAGTTTCTATACTTTCAGATACTAAGCAATCTATAAAAGAGAGAGTATCAATTTTTAATATTATTATTTCAAAAGAAGAACTAAGTAATAGAAAACTCCAGAAATTTAAGAAAATATTTCTGATTTTTTAAACTGCAACTGAAAGCTTCTCACTCTTACCTCCACCTTCTAATCTTTGCAATATCAAATCGATTGTTTACTATTAGAATAGATTATGCAACAAATGCCATAAATTGTGAAAGTAAATTGTAGCTTTTTGTTGAAATTCTCAGACATTACTAGTATCATTTGCTCATTTACTTTTCAACGCTCTTTTTTAAATTATCAAATGCTTATTATTTGTTGAGCAATTAGGCTTCTTGTGTTGCCCTGAATACATACAACCCCATCAGAAACAACTTTTTAATGCTAATAACAGCTTTCATGTAACACATCAGGCCCTGCTATTTTGAAAAATGACAGGACCAATAATGGGGTCCTTTAATCTGAACTTTTTGAAGAGTTACTAAGAGAGATGAATAAATATATTGATATAAATTACACTATACTACTCTGAACATATAATTATTAAAGTCTTTTTAGATATAAAAGTTTTTTAATCTTACAATTCTGAGCCTATCTTGTATTCTTTTCAGTGTGAATTCATTGATAATATACGAGATTTGGTTTGTGGTTTTATGCCTTATTTTGTGCTATCAAGACTTATTCTTTGTCTCAAAAGTCCTTATAATTTTGAACTCAAAATTACAAAATATATGGGAATTAAATAACCTATTGATTATGCATGGAGCAGGTCATACTCAGGAATTTCTGTTGCACTTAAGGGGACTTAAGGATACCTTTCTATTGTCTATTTTACAAGCAGGAATTTATATTTTGTGCTTAAAATAAGGCACACATGCTTATGTGTGCCTTATTTTATGCTTACACAGAGACCTTTTGTTTAAATGTCCACAAGAAAATAAATAAGAATGTAAGATAATGCCAGAAACTTTCAGTTAATGATCACTGGTTGAAAATATGTACTTACTTACATTTCATCCTGAAACTCCACCAAGTGGTATTAAAGAATAAAAAAATGATAACACACAGTAAAAAGAGAATGGACAAGAAGTGTCAACAGTTTTTGGAAGATAGAAAGTAGAGGATTAGCAAGTGACTTAGCAAAATGGAAAAACCTAAAACTTATGATCAAGCAGTGGGTTCCAATTACAGATTTGACCCATAAAACCCTTGGAAAAGTCAGGATTTAGAAGTGGAAGGTGTATGTGAGGTACAGGATTGAAAATGCGAATGAATTGAATAATCTGTTCAAGAGGCAGTTAGACTACCCTGAGGCACTTCCTTTAGTCTAAGCAACGAGGCTTCTCCTCTGGACTGGTAAGACTCTTGAAGCACAGGCAGGCATGAGTTCAGTTTCTGAATATGTGAGCATTAAATTAAATACTGTATGCTGGAAAAAAAAACCCTGCATATTATGTAGCAAGAGCATCAGCTCCTCCCCAGTTCAGCCCAAGGAGGCTGTGGTCTGATGTGTACCCCATAAGTAAAGTGGAAGACCCAGAACAAAGTCCTACCAATCCCTACAGACCTAGCATCTGGAAGGCCCTGCTCAGTCATCATATGTGAAGGATACCAGATGATCAGCCCATTAATGCATGACAAACTGCCAATCAAGTTTTAGTTTCTCTTTGGTATGAAAGGACAACTTTTGTGAAAGACTTCTAAGGAACAGCTCCAACAAGAAAGTCAGAGGCAAAAATAAACATAATAGAAAATATTCAGGCGTTCCCACTGGCTGTTCCCTCTGCTTGGAATGCTTTTCCCCATATCTGCTCTCTTTACTCTTACACTTCATTCAGAACTCGTGCAAATACAAAATAATGAGACATCTTTTCTTACTGTTATATTTAATATTGTGTTACACTGCCCATCACTCAATTCTTGGTTATTCTATTTCTTTACTTGAGCTTATATTTCTGCATATATTAATCACTACACAGACATTTTGATACCTTCATGTATTTGCTGTCCATCTACCCCACTCCCAAATGAACACTCATAAAGGTAGGAACATTGCCTATTGCACAGAGTAGATCCTTGATAATTACTGTTAATATGATCTACTTATCAGTTTACTTATTTAGTAAAAATAAGTAACTTGGATAAAGCAAAAACAAAGTAGGAAACACAATTTTAAAAGAATAAGTATTCAGAGAATAAGAAAATTTATAGCCAAGAAACAATTCAAATATATTAACTATACAAAAGCAACAATTCGAGAAGAATTAGCTCTTAAAAGTTCCAAATATTAAAAATTAAAGATATAGTTCAATATGTTTGGGAAGACATGGTAAAGAAAATCTCCAAGAGAGTAAAGAGAAATATAAGATATGAACAATACGAAAGAAAAAATAAGAATGTAAGAGATCAATCCTGAAAGACAAATGTCTGACTAATAGGAGTTTCCTGCAGTAACACAAAAGAGTAGAGGGGAGGGAACAATTAAGGGTATAATGTAGGTTGTTTTCTAGAATGGAAGGAAAGCGCTCTTGGATGGAAAGTCCCTCCAGATGCTCTATAAACTAAGTGAAAAAAGAAACTCATCAAGATACTGTTTTACTGAATTTCAGAACTTGAAGCTAAAAAGATTTTCTACATCAATAAACCTCAAAAATATAACATGGAACCAAAGTGAGTTACAGAGTATATATATATTTTTTTAAACCTAAAAAAAAACAGCATTTTATATTATTAATAACTATGTAAATATTCAGTAAAACTACAAAAAGCTTTCATGAGAATAATGACACCAAAATCATGATAGTAACTATCTGTGGAGAGAGAGGGGGGGAAATCATATTTAGGAAGACTACAGAGGAAGCATCATTTATATGCATAAAATTTTATTTAAAAAATGATTTTAAAAAAAATGACTTTAAGCAAATATAACATAAGATTGAAGGTGGGTATAATGGTATTATTATAATATCCTCTATACTTTTTGATGTTTTTGAAATATTTCACTGTTTAAAACAAAAAGATGCAAGAAACCAAAAGAAAGAAAACAGGTTGCATAAAAAATTACAGGGAACAAAATGCTATCAGATTTCTTAACTGTAATAATAGAAATTAGAAGATAATGGAGAAACAGCCACCCAGTTCTGAGAGAAGATTTTCAACCAAGAAGCACATATCCATCCAAAATAGCAGTCAATTAATATAAAAGTAGGGTAAAAACACTTCAGACTTAAAATCATTCACCTATTCTTAAGAAAGTAGTGAATTATGTACTCTGTGAAATAAGAGAGCAAACCAGGTAAGAGAAAGACATGAGAGCTGTTAAGAAAAAAATTGCACTGGAAACTTGTTAAAAGTGGCAAGATAAATTTTATTTCAGCTGCTGTAGTAGAGAAGACAGACTTCAGTACAGAGCTGAACTCCATGCCCCAAAATTTGATTACCTAGGTGAAACAGATACATTTCTTGAAAGTCACAATCTGCCAAAACTCACACAAGAAGAGATTTGAATAGGCCTATATCTATTAAATAAATTGAATCAATTGATATATATATCTCAATTAATAACTTTTCAAAACAAAAAGCACCAAGCCCAGATGGGTTCACTGGTGAATTCCACCAAGCATTTAAGAAAGAAATTATTCCAATTTTCTGCAATCTCTTCCAGAAGACAGAAGCAGATGGAAAACTTCCTGATTCTACGAGGCAGCATTAACCTAATGCCAAAACCAAAGAAAATACAGGAAAAGAACACTACCTTTTACAAATATAGATGCAAGTATCCTAACAAAATGTTTTCAAACAAAATGAATTCAACAATGTACAAAAATAATTACACACCACAACCAAGTGGGATTTATACTAGACAGGTTCACTATTCAAAAATCAACTAATGCAATAAAAAAGACATTTTTGGCCACTTAGCAGGTAGCTCCAGCCACAGGCTTTATTTTGAGATTTATTCTGCCTGAGTCAGAAACCAGTTTGCTGTATCTCCCAGGTTCCAAGGGAGACTTTGAAGCCTTTCTCAATAGGCTTGAAGAGAAGAGACCTTACCCCCTCCCTTACCACCACTTTATGGAGATGATGAGACTCATAACATAGCTCTCTCCAAAGGAATACTCTTTCCAGTCTCCAAATTCCCTGATCACTTATGCTCAGCCCTTTCATATGTTCAGTTTAAGTGAATATATCTTAATATTTCCTATGCAGGATCTGCCTGGTCAATCTGGTACCTCATTTTGGCATGAGAGTAGTTGGCATCTATTATCTTGAGGTTCTATCACTGAGACTGAAATAATTCCTTTTCCACCATTGATCCTCTCTGTTAGAATCTTCCCTCATGACTTGCTGAATACTAGGATGTGTTTGATGCATTCTCTTCCTGGAAGACAACAGTCGTCCCTGTGCTATTGACAGCTCCACATTTGTGTATGTGATTTCAAGGTCACTAGTGCAGAAACTACCATCATTCCATTTGTAGCTGCACATCACCTAACATGCTGAACCTCATCTAAAGAGTTGTTTACTTAACTATTTTCACCCTGCCATAATTTGCTGATGATATTTTCTAAGAAGTATTGTGACTAATTTTATATTAGGAGTTGGCAAGATTGAAAAGATCCTGATTTTCTAAAATAATAATAAGGGGAGGGACAAGAAATAATGTGTTTTATTAAGTAAAGTTCTCACATATTTTAACCACTAACCACATTATTGTGTTAAATTTTGCCAAACTGATGTACAGTTTTAACATTTAAAATGTGCAAAAGGTAAATATTCTGAGGGAGAGGAAAATAGCAGACTGAAGATGAACTGCACTTGATAAAAATAGTTTAAAACAGTCCCTTTGTAATAGTTACAAGTCCTAAAAGCTAAGACTTTTCAGTGTAACAATGTAAGTCTGACAATTCTACTAATAAGTACTTTTATTTGTATCACTGCAGTCAGGCAAACCTTCATAAATGAAATCGACAGACATAATTTTCAGGTGGGACTGATAGTTTGACTTTAGATGCTACCTTTCTGCCTATAAAATACAGCAAGGGGAGGGGGAAAAACCCCCATTTCAAACTGGGAAACTCAAAAGCAAGTCAGTCCGAATAAGCTAACATTTACAAAGTAATTCTCATCCTTATAAATTGCCTTCTTGCAGGAAACAGACCTTATCCTGACTTTTAATATTTCAATGCACCGATCTTGGTGGATGGAGAATGGACCAGGATGTACGGTGACATCAGTGACACCTGCCCCGGACTGGGCCCCAGAAGACCATCGCTACATCACGGTCTCAGGGTGTTTTCTGGAGTACCAGTACATAGAAGTGGCCCACAGTTCCCTCCAGATTGTCCTCGCAGTAAGTGTTGACAGCCAACCGCTCCTTCTAGTGCTTCCGGAACTGTTTTATTTCTGTGCACACTCGGTGCACACAGTTGGAACCTGTGGGTAAAATGTGGCTCTGTGCTTTTTCCTAATCAGTGCCACTTTTAACAGGGATTTCTCAGGTTAAACCAGGCTGTGCTGTGGGCCGAGTGCTTCTTTCTGGCTGTGCTGCTAATTCTGGAAATTCCCCTCTCCCTTCGCCCTAGCTTCTTCTTAGACTTCCCCTAGGTACCATCCATCTCTTTTTATCATCTCCCCCACACCTTTTTCGAAACAATTCAGCTTTTCTATAAATTCCACTTCTAGACTATCATGCCCCTATTTTCCATAGTATTATGCCAATGAAGAACCCTCCCCTCTACAAGAAGGCAGTTGGAGTTATAAATAACTCCTTTGTTTTTGAAGAACTTTCACTAAAGCTAAATGCACACTTTTGTGGGATTCATAAAGTTAAGGCAACTTTATTATACATGCCTCCATTTATTTATTACAGATTGTGTATGTGAAGATCTACGTATATTTTCTTAGACTCCATGTAGATCTGCAACTGAGGTGCACAGTCTTAACAATTGTAAACAACAAACAATACAAGTAGAATCTGCTTGTGACCTCTTTCTTTAACTACTTTGAGAATGATATTAACTCACAGTTCTTAAATAACAAGACATGAAATGTTCTGGGTAGAATGGCACCAACTGGTTCACATAAAATTCTTCTGGAATTTAAAAAGAAACTATGTGAGTGTGTGTATTAGGTTATGTAACTAATATATAGTTATTAGATTTTTTAAAATGAGGAATATATGTATATAAACATATACATACACACACATATATATAATCACAATGGGCTTTGTATGCTGTGCTAGTAAACACTTCCCAAGTCTCTGTGACTAAAAACCACAAAGGTTTATTCTCTTGGGTCAGCAGGAAGTTTTACCAATCACTGTCACTAAGGAAACAAGGCTAGGGACACAGCTACCATCTCAATCATCACGGGTTGCCATGCCAGAGAGCAAGGATAGATCTGGAGTGTGTACATTGGCACAAACATGCCCCTCCTTGGGAGGAGAAGCTCATCATTGATCATAGTTCATTGTCCAGAACTAGACACACAGTCCTACACAATCACAAATTGGTCAGGAAGGAGGGAGAACTGTAAATATTTGAAGAGTAGCATAAATTATTTCCACAATATTTGAATTATGTTCTTGGCTAAAGCACTGAGTGATCTCCCTTGAATATGTCCAAGCTGAAGCACTTCTTAATTAAAAAAACAAAAATAAAAAACCTTCTCTAATAGTTTGAAACTCTAAAACTGTTCATTTTGATTATTTTTAAGTAAAGATAGATGTGATGGGATGGAAGTAGTCACGTCACTGTTTAAAATTCATTTAGGTGAAGTATTCATTCTCACATGGGAAAAGTAAAATATTTCTGGTATTTGGTGACAGATTAAATGCCTTCATATATGTGTTAGAGAGGAGTTTTAGAGATAATATTCCTTCCTTGGAACTCCCTCTTTCTACTGTACCCAGAAATTTTGGAAAACTTCCACTTATGCATCAGGGATGATGTAAACATATAGTCTGTGTGCATGGATAGTTATATGTGACTATTTTAGAGAGTTATTTGAATTAATGTGTGTATGTATAAACAATATTCACAGATTTATTAAACTCCACATAAAATTTTGGCTTGCAGATAATTTGCTAAAGAAATACATTTGGACACGGAAGCATGTGTTGAGTCTGTCATACTGCCCAAAGAAAAAATATTTTTACATAAGTAAAAACCATCTGTAAAGGCAAAGTGGCTAGAGTGCAAAGAAGATGGATGAAGTGTCCCTAAGAGCAGATGTGACCAATATATCAAGCCACTGGCTCTCACTTCTCCTGTCTGCATTGCCCCCCATTGAGTGGAGCAATCGTTTGAGCAGGCCATCACAGGATGTGGCATCCATACCTCTCCCCTTTCCACCTGTTCTTCTTTCTGGGGTAGTTCTTTTGCTATGCTGACGATCACCTGAGAGAGTAAGTCAGCAACAGATACCCAAGCCAGTTTTTTGGAAAAGTTTCAACACACTTTCCGTCTTTGGGCTTGTTATTGTCTAGTTGGCCTTGGGGTGAAAGCATGTGCTATGCAGAAAACTTAGCACATCTTCACTAAAATTTTAGAATGCAAACCAAAATGGGGCTTATCTTGAACAATTTGCTCTGCCTAGCTATTGGAAGCCTTCCAACTAAATGTTCCTGTAGCCATCCTCATCACTTCTGCTGGCATGTTTAAGGAGTGAAATTGTGGCTCGAATCTCTGCTTCTTCCCTTTTTGTTACTCAAATCATCTTCCTGACAATCCAATGTTTAGTTCCATCCAGTCTGGTGAACCCTTCCTGAGTGCATGTCCCCTGCTGGCATCTAGAGAAACAAATGACAGCGTCTCTGACCTTGAGGCTGTCGTAATCAGAAATGGGCGTGGTTCCTCAGGGTACAAACCTGGGGCAGACAGGCACACTTCGGGAATGTGGTACACAGAGAATACGTTTGTGCCATTTACGGCATCATAATGTCAGCTAAACTCCCACACCTCTCTTTGTTTTCACCAGCCTTTGAAGCTGCCCTCTCTTCCAGGATATCTGGCTTAGATCTGCTTTCATAAACGGCTGCTGTCCCAGCTACTGCTCTTGATTAACTCCAAATCTCTCTAGCTCTTTTTCTCCACCTTCATTCAGCCTCTCTTTCACAGATTCCTGACCCCCAGCACACCTGTCACCCCACTGTTCGGTTTTCTGCCAATCAACTCCTAGCTGATTTTGAAATTAGCATTCACGAAGCCCCCATTTGCATCACACATTTATAAGATATCTCCCATCTCCAGCCAAAGGAAGACGAGTATTATATCCATATAATTGGGAAGAGGGGTTATTAATCACACAGCCTCCAGCCGAGAAGAAAGGACTGCCAGAGCACCATAATGATGAGCCAGGTGTGAGATTTCGAGCTTTCTCCTTCTCCAGCAGCATTTTCTTCTGGTTAGGATCAGATATCACATTCAAAGGGAATACAGGTGTGGATAGTTTTAATAAAACAAACAAACAAAAAATCTGCACTTACAAAATAGATAAAATAAATATGTATGGAAAGAGCCCAGGAAGAGATTAACTAAAGAGATGGTGCTGTTTACATTACAAAACAATTAATCTTATTTCTTCAAACAATGTGTGATTGCAACTGTACAGTTTACAAAATGCGTTTACGGGAATTTAATCTTTCCACTTGTGTAACAGTCCTGTGAGGGCAGCAGAACAGATTAAAAGCCTTTCCCAAGATTTCTTAGCTAGTAAATGGGGAGGGTGGACATGCTGACCTAAGTTTTTCTCTGGTACCAAGGAAAGGAAATAGGCTTTAATCTGCATGCCGGCATCAGCTGATGGATAACAGATTCATGAAACCCCAAAATTCAGACTTCTCTTCAGTAGCAAAGAATGCCGTGATTAATTAGCTATGTCTCCCACGGTTAAGGGGAAGGGAGGTGTATATACCTCATGTTTGTTACACACACACATTATACCTTACTTCCTATAACCAACACAATGAAGAGGGAGTATGTTTTACAAAGAAAAGTAAATAAATGAATCATTAAGGGAAACTTTTATTGTACTAACTGAAGTAACTTTTTATTTTGAAACATATGTTAGAATTCCAAATAATTCATTGGAAAACAAAAGCAAATACTTAATCCCTTTCTTCTCCAGCTACCTCCAGAGGACCAGTATCTCTAAATTTTATATGAACTTCTCCAACCAAAATTGCCGGGCTTTGTTTTTCTTTATTTCCTTTACTTCTGACACACTTCTAAGTTCATAGCAGGTTGACTATTAATTTTTTTAAGAGACCAATAGAAGACGTTGGTAAAAATATAAATAAGTTTACTATTTCCTACAGCCATTAAAAGTGGCTTAGAAACTGTATACAAATTAGCAGGGAAGAAAACTTTAGAAAAGTTTCTGGTGCCCTGTTCATAGCCAAAAAATAGGTTCACTGTCCAGTTTAAGCTTCAGTTATATATATTCCCTATTCATAAAACTCTGTACTCTGTAGAGTGCAGGAAATGATAGAAATCATTGTTCAACATATCGTGACACCAAAAACTTTTGAAAGAAAAATATATGCCTTTCGGATGGATAGAGTCACAGATGTTTCCAATTATTTCCAGTTAATGATATATAATACGTTGGCCATTTGGCTTGCTAAGACTTGCCTAGGAATACCATCGGTAAAGAAATTTGCAAAAATTTTGACTGCCTTTCACCAAGTTGACTTGGGTTTGTGCTGGGAATGGCACATGGTGTTTCTCTAGATGTTGCTGAAGTGTGTGGTGCATGCATATGAGAGTAAAGGGCCTTATTGCTCACGCTGACTTTTTCTCCTATAATCTGGAAACACTTATCCACAGAGGTCTGATTTTCAAAGATTTGGGTTCCGATTTTCACGTAGCCTAGGACGTTGCTATTAAAGTGGTAAATATTAAATCTAAGTTGTGAACTTGCACCATTTTAAAGGGATAAGTGGGAGAAACGGTGTGAGCTGATACCCAGCTACTGCTGCATTCAGAAGTGCAACGGTTGCAATGTGGATATTCTCTATTACATTTATTTGAGTTGAAAAATTGACAGTTTTTTTAAGACAAAAAGTAAGTTTGATTTGGTTGATTTGTTTTACAGTGAAAAATGATTTAGCCATTTATGTTATTGGAGTCACCATTTTGCATAAACTAAATTAGCCAGACCTGCAGCTCCATAGTTTGATAAAAATACACTCAAAGTACATGTTTTTAATTGACAAAAGTATAGTGAAATTAAATAATATTTCCCACATATTTTACATACACCAGATTAATCTAGGTGCCTTTATGAGAAAGAGTTACAAGCATAATGGCTGTTTATTATATATTGGTGGTGTTTTTTGTATACTTTCCAGAAATTGCTGTTGCAAACTGGGCAATTTCCAATTCTTTGCTTTCATTATAATTGAAGGAAAACCTCATAGATTTGCCAATTGGTAGATTACATGAAATAATTCTTCTGATAGGTAAATATGTAAATGTGGCACCCAACTTAGAAGAAGCTGCAGAAGTTGAGTGATGTCATTATAACAAAAGGCTTTCAATACTTCTCTATTTTTGAAAGAACAAGATTTTTCCATGCTTAAACCTAAAACAAAAGCAACTAGAATAGAATTCATGCTAAACTCTGCCTCATTCTAGTATTAATCAGAAATGCATTTCAAATGAAATTTTATTTTTTATGTAATTATTTTGATCAACACTTGTAATAGACTATGGTGTTTTGATCTATTGTATAAAATAATAATTGTGGTGATGGCTCAAATTAGAATACATTTTTATGTTCTCACCCCCCCAAAAAAGAGAGAAATATGTGAAGTGACGAATATGTTAATGAACTAGATAGTGTGACTCCTTTCATAATGTATATGTATATCAATTCACCATAATGTACACTTTCAGTATCTTATAATTTTATTTGTCAGTTATACCTCAGTAAAGCTGAAAAAAAATTTAAATGTCAAAAAAAGCCCATTTTTAACACAATGCCTTATGGACATGGGAAAGAAAGATCGATTTTAAATTTATACATATTCAAGTTAACACATACAAATTTATATATATGTGTGTATATATATATATATATATAAAACTATATATAGTTATACAGAGAAATATGATAGAATGATCAATATAAAACTTTCAAGTAAATAAACATACCACATTAGGAAAATATTCTGTGGAAACTGGAACTACATAAAATTTATGATTGTTATAGAAGAGTGTGTACGTGTGTTTTTACATGAAAGAAAGTGAACTTCACATCACAGTGGTATTGAAATTTCATTGGATATATTTATAAGAATAAATAATGTATCTTTAAAATATATTAATATTTCTAATATGCCAAAATAATAGCCCTTTTGAAGCCATTTAGACTAATGATGAAAATATCAAATATGAATTTCAAATGTACCTAGTTTCAAGTGGATTTTTGAAAATTTCTTTCAGGGTATGTGGGAAGAGAAATGTTTGGAAGCCACTATTCTAAAGCAGTGGTTATTTCTTTCTTTATTCCTTTCTTCCTTTTCTTCCTTTCTTTTTCTTCCTTCCTTCTTTCCTTCCTCCCTCCCTCCCTCCCTTCCTTTCTCCCTCCCTCCCTCCCACAGTCCATAGAGACAGCTACAGAGTGGGGAGCAGGCATTTAATTCTCAGGGAGGGCTGACAGGGATGTCCCCTGTCCCCTTGGGGCCCCTACCCATTCCCCTAAAGCAGTGGTTGCTAACACTAGCTGAGACTAGGAATTACTTACCCAGTTGTTTAAAAGATTACCATAAACATAATATACTTCTGGAAGTTTTTTGTCCTTAGGCCTGAGGCAGGGCCAAGGTGGATATATTTTTCAAATTTTTCACCAGAAATATTAGTCCCTTCCCTTTTCTTATACTATTGATTCCTCAAATGTCCTGAATTGCTCAGAAACACAAGGTGTTTGGTCAAGAAGATGATTCTATATGCCAAGATGGTACCATAGTTCTGGTTGTTCCACCAACTCCTTTCTGGGCCTTAAGAATCATTTCCCTTCCAGTACTGCAGGGTAAAGCACATAGTTATGTGACTAGTTAGTTAGTCACATAATTAACCTGTGGTCAAGTACTGAATCTGTGTACTTACACTGTGCCTACCATATCTCCACACTGAAGAGTGAGTTGGTATAGGGCTAGGACTGCAAACTGAGTCTTCTGACTCTAGTCCAATGTGCAAAACTGTACAATAGTTTTCTTCTTAGCACAAAACTGCCTGTTATCTGCGATGGGAATGGACAGAATGACAAGCACTCGGCTTCTTTCCTAGCTCCCAGGACGGTTCAACAGCTTTGCTGCTTCAAATATTATACACAGTGCTCCAACTCTAGTTCTCTCGGGTACTCAGATACACAGGCTTGCTTGTCAATAAAGGAAATAAATGTTATTTGTCTTTCTGCAACATCAGAATAGTTTATACAAATAGTCACAAATATATGAGAAGAAAAACCAAATCACAATTGTAAACAGGGGATTTTTCCAATGGACAAAGTTGCTTAATTAAGAGAATGAAGGCGGTAAATAGAATAGGGAAAGGACAGTTCTTGGTACAATTGAGTTCTCCAAAGCCCATAAACAATGTTCCACAAGCTAAGTTTAGAACCCCAACTGGATTTATCCCTGAATAGTAAGAAATACCAAGACCAACTGATACTTCTGAAATGGGCACATGTTTAAATTTCTAATCTATTCTCAATTCCTCTAGACGATAACAAATTCATTTGAACACCATCCCTTCAGAGCGTAACACCTTAATGTCTTATCCACAGATGTCAATCAAGTTTTGGTAAAAATAAACCCTGAACAATCAGTTGTCACGCCCTTTATTTTATTTTGCTTTGTTCCTGAAAGGTGCCCTTGTAGATTGGTGAGCAGTTCTGCGAGTCTGGGAACAAGCAGAGTGCAAGAACTTGAACAGCCTCTAAAGTCAAATTAAATCTAAGAATTTTTTGCCTTTAATATTCACTGGTATTCTCTACATGCAAATTCAGAAATATCAGGTAAAATATTCACAGTCGGGGAGTAACAATCCTTAAATCTTACACCCAGCTGCATAATAAACTATTTTGTAATTATGAACTAAATGAGACAATGTCTAAGAAATTGCCTTGCAAACAATAAAAGTGGCATTATTTATTTTCTCCTTAGCTCAGTTTTTTCCACTGCTCCGAAGCACACTATCATTTAGTCAGGCTAACTCATAGTGATGTGCAAAAATGAACTAAAGTTTACTTACTCCCCGGATAGAACTGTGATTCTTAAATCCAGTGTGATACCATTTAGTGTATCGACACACCAGCCTACATGGGGGCAAGTTTTATCCCATATCAACCATTATCATCAGATTGCAATATCTGCTTCTATATGTAATGTTTGAAGCACTTGCTTACCCCCAAAACATAATATCACTTGATCTACGAGAATGCTTGGAAACATCATGGAATAAAAATACCAATATATTTAAGATGGTAGTGAGGATTATAGCCTGCACCAAATCACTAATAATTGGGTTTTCTTGAATAATATTAGATTTAAGTTTTACCAGTCCTACAAATTAGATTTAAATTACTTCCGTAGAGTACTGTACAATGAATGATGTGCAATCCCATTTCTTATATTTAATGTTAGTCATAAATTATTTCAGAAAGAAAGAATCAATATATATAGTAAAATGAAGTATTTTTTTGAAAAACATGACAAGCTGTTGAACTTGAACAAAGGTTACCATCTTCGTCATATATAGTAGCATTGCCTTTAAGACGTCTTTCCACTCATGATCAGTTATTATGATAAAAATTTTTTAAGAAATAAGTCTTTGATGGCAATTTCCTCTTCACAGGAACTTCTACACACAGTGGCAGAATAATAGTAGAATGCGTTAGTGTTTTCAAATAACAGCAAGCCATTCTCAAAAGAAGGATGTAAAGATGATTTATAATGATAGCTATAATACAAGGAATAATTTATTGTTTAGTGTGTTATACTTGAGTGAAAAGGAATAAAACTATGGGCAAACACACTTAAGCTAAATATTGTTTACACAGTAGAAAAAGAGCCATCTGTAATATTCCTTCTGTACATTTGCTTTTGCCAGTCCTACAAATAGGATTTTAAACTCTACTGTTCTCAACCCACACAACTGGGTGTATGATTCCGAGTCCTCATTATTCTCTTGCTTATTCCAGTCCTTGTGGCTCCATGGCTACATCTGTCCCGACTCCCACTCATTGTTAAATTCCTCTCAAGCAGTAACCCTTTTGAGTCAAGACCACAACTTTTCATACACATATGTTTCTCACTTCTATTCTTCTCCTAACAATTCATAATATTATACTGTATTGTACTTAATGAGGGAGTTCTTTCTCACATGACTCTTTTGGTTAATGCTAACTGCAAATATGGCTCCATCCACGTTAATAATCCAGTGCATTTCTATATCACTGAATTTTAGAGAAATATTTGATTGCTGTAAGTCAATCTTTCTCAAGCTTTTTCTAGAAAATCCCTTCCAGTGTTACATTTTACTTATTCATCTATCAGATTGTAGAATCTATTCATCACAATCCCATTGATGTTAAGATTTTTACAGTAAACAATGCCTTGCCAAAGTCTGATGGGCATGACTCATTATCATCAGTGTTCCCTCTATACAAATTAGTTCATATAAACCTTGAACTTGGGGGGGGGTGTTTTTTAAAGTTCATTCAGTGGGGAACATCTAGAATAGTACCAATGAAAATATGATTTTGTGTATCATTATTTTAACTATAGTGGGTAAAACATTTTCACATATAAGTTATTGTGTTGTGTTCAACAACCGTAAACAGGATTAACTCTGAGTGCCCTGCCAGTGTGGCTGTGACAGTTATTTGATCATTTAAGTTATGAATGAAAAATCATTGAAAGCTCTGTTTAAATGAATCACATGAACATTTACCTGCGATTAATCTTCAATTTTATTTTCCTTTTGTGATCCATTGGTTTTTTTTTTTCCCCTTTAGACCCCATAGGCTTACAGATGTTAACCTCCAGAGAAGCACAATGATTCTCCCAACAAAGGCGGTTTGTTGCTTGGCTTGGCTTTGCTGAAACCTGGTCAGAGGCTCTGATGACAGATAGTCTGCTTGTCAGCTTTGCTTCATGAATCCAAAGAAAATGGAACTTATCAGGAGCTGAGCCTCAAGCGCTACCTGCGCCTCTTATTTGGGCCCTTTCATGCTAGGTTGGCAGAGGTCTTAGTCTTTCATCATTTGGTTCACTGACAGAAAGAGCAGGGAGCTGTTGCCTGTTTAGGTACCACTCTGCAGACTGCTATATTGCAAAATAAACAAACAATATATTTTTAGGGCACCACCTGCAGCCAGCAGCTGTACCAAACAGAGCAGAACCACAAAGGATGTGATTTGTTCCATTTAACATAAAGCCTTGAGGTTTGAGAAGAGAGGGAGGAGAAGGTTCTATGTATACAACCCACACGTCCACAGTTTAAACTGAAGCTGATATTCTTTTTTAGATTGGAATTGAGGTATCATTATACCTTTCCTCCTTTCCCACCCCGCAATCTCTGGTTGAAAACAGTTCTATTATTGGGGTTATAACTGTTAACTGAGAAAATCATTCTCCTCTGCCAGTAAACTTCTTCTTCCATTCAAGGGCAGTTTTCTCTCAGGGAAACCTATACTGAAATGCCAACATCTGCTGTATCTAAGCTGTATATAAATGGTGTCTGGCATTTACATGATGCCAATGACTTGATTAGAGAAACTCATACACTTGGCTTACATAAAATTTTCTTATCTGCAGCTTTCATCTATTTCAGTCTTTCTTCAGGATCTGTGTGCTTCTCTAAATGTGCCACACAAGTCCAAAATACTCTGAAAGCTGGACTTTAGCTCTTATTTTGATTGACGATCAGTTCTTGTATTAACTCCTATCTCTCCAGGCATTAAAGCTATGTACTGCATCATGATAACATTCTACCATGTGCACCTTGTCTGAGTACCTAGAATTTTGAGGCTGATGCAAGGGATATTTTAAGTACTTGCTTTTCCCCTAGATTTAAAAATCTCCTCATTCTCTTAATGGCTATTGATTCTGACCTCACAAACCAAAGTCACCATGTCATTTTGAGTTCTTTCAGGTGAGCTGGGATAAATACAATTAAATTATAGATGAATCTGGAGGCAATCCAGGTTGTTACAAATTGAGGTCATTTTAAGTACAGAGAGGGACAGTTACCTTTAGTATTAGAATGGACACCAAGAATTATACAATAATTTTGCTTTTGTCTTGACAATGAGCACACTTTAAAGAGAGAAAAACTCCTCTAAGTATTTAGGAGGTGAACTAGAATACCGTTCTTAACTCTTCTACCACTGACTAGTTTCTTACTTTAGGAGAAAAGTTCATCAACCATCTTTTCGTGCCTCATGAACACTCTTTGGTAGGACTAGTAGCTACTGCTCCAGGACTCAGAGAAGTGAGATGAGGGAATTACAAATCTGCAGTGATGCATGCTTTTAGCTAATAGAGGAAATCAGATCTTGTGAGTCAGGAAACTTAAGTTTCCTTTGTTATCGTCACCTTCATCATTAAGATAATGACCTTTAAGACTATTGGGCACAAAATAAATTCCTACCAAAGTGTCTTCAAGAACGTTTAATGTAGGAACTGCTTCCATCTCTTTCACCTTTCTAACATATTAAGGGGAATTTTCTGGAAAAAGCTCCCAGACTGGGTTTTGTTAAATTATGTTGGCTTCTGAATCCTTTTCAGTCAACTTTCTACTTTATGATTATGGGACAGTGCTTTTAACTGTATATCCTTGAAACTTTGGAAGAAGGAAGGGAAATATCTCTAGTTCCAAAGAACAAAAGAGGACCTTTAGTTGGAGCATATTTATGTTCTACAAAACTAAGAGTCAGTTAGATTGATCTTTAATGAGTTGTTACAGTATACTGAATATTCTTCAGGGCTCTCTGGGGAATATTAAAAGAAGAGAGCGTAAGCCTTCATGACTACAGAGTCTTGTCTCTGTAGAGTCAGCAATTTTAAAATGACAGCCTTATCCAATAATAAATACAACTCTGCAAGTGTGTCCAACTAACTGGTTTTTAATCTGCCAGTCTTGGAAATGCCTCTCTTCTCTGAGCCAGACAGTACTTTATTTAATTGAAAATATATGGACATTTCAAAACACCAAGAACAGAGACTGGCTGAAGTGTTCCACACAGTCAATAATCATTTCTAACCCCTGTAACATCTCAGGCCAAAGTTAGGAACCTCCAGTTGGCTGGGGGATTTGCTCCCATATTCCACAGATGGCACTGTTCACTCTGGCTGGAAAAGGAAAGAAAATCATATCCTCAAACCCCTGCCTCAGCAGGTTTGCCCAGGCTCCAATCCAGCAAAAGGGAAACCTACAATGACCCTTTATATCCTCTGTCTGGGGTAAGACTGCAGGCCCATGATGAAATTTGATTTCAAATTCCACCCATGATGTAATCACATTTCACTTTTATTTTGCTTTATTTTGTAGTCAAAGAGCAAGTCTTTAAATAGATAAGAAACAAGAGTCAAAGGAGAATTTTAAAAAGTGACCTCCAACTAGATGAAGCTCTCTGTATTAGTCATTTATTTTCAGTATATAGGGATCTTGGGAAGAGTCTAGCAAGATTTGATTACTCTTATTAAAAACATTGGTCATTCTTCAGGTCCCTTCAGAAGGAAAAAAATCTTTACACATCTGGTGCCAGCTTTATATCAGGCCCAATTTGGAGATTTTCCTAACAAATAGGCCCACACTGGCATTTTTCTTTCCCAAGCTCCTGGCTCATCCCCTGCATCATCACTACCGTCTTCTTTTTTCATTTGTCCTTTCTTGTTACCTCCCACCTTGTAGCGCAGCTGGCTGATGCCTCTAAATGCCTATAGGTCAATTAGGAAATGATCAAAACCAAGACAAATCCTAATGTAGCTCTCCTCCTCTCAAGGACCTTAAAAGCTAAGAGAATTTAGACTTTCAAATTTCTCAGTAATCTAGGGGTGGCATTGTCACCTTGTTTAAATCTGTATTTCCTTAATTACTCAGAAACATGAGGATCTTTCCATGTGCTTTGCAGAAATTCAGGTTTTACTTTCTGTGAACTCTTTAGTCATACCGTTTGTCTATTTTTCAAGTTTTGAAAAATATTTGTTAGTTTAAAATAATATTCTGAAAAGCCATCTTTTTGAGGTTATTACTATTCCAATCTTTCCCTTAGCTTTGTTGTGTCTTCCATCTTGATGTGGTCAAATTTATCAAATATATTCCTTTAAGACATGTGCTTTTTAAACCTTACTTAAGGAAGATTTTACCCACCTAGATATCTCAAAAATACACTCCTATATTTGTTCTAAAACAAATATTCTAAACATTTGCTTTTCACATTTACCTCTTTAATTTATTCTAGATTTACTTTTCTTTATTAGTGTGATGTTTGAACAAAACTTAATTGATTTTTCCCACAAGAATAGAAAGTTGTCCTAACATCATTTAGGGAACAATCCTTTATTTCCCCAATGGTTGCTAATTCTGTTATTTTCATTTACCTATATGCTTTGTTTCCAGGCTCTCTATGCTGTTCTACTGATCTTTTGACTATCCTTGTATTTATGCCTGACTTCTTTAATTATTATAGCTTTGTAATGTGTTTTGATATCTGATAGGGGAAGTGCTCACTTCTTGTTTCTTCTTCAGAATCAAGTGGTTCTTCATAGGCTTTCATTCCACCATATGAATTTTAAATTAGTGCATCAAGTTCTATGAAAAACACTATTGGAAGTTGCACTAACTTTAAAAATTGATTAAGGAATAAATAATATCTTATAGTGTTGAGCAGAGAGACATTATTTTGTCATTATTGATTATTCCAACTATAAATGTCATAGCTGTATAATTTTCAAGTCTTCTTTTATATAACAAAATAAATTTAATAATTATCTCTATTAAAGACTAGCACAGCTCTTATTGTACCCAGGAAACCTCTCTAGGTACCTGAGATATTATTAGAACTATGAACTTGATTTTTTAAAAAATTCTATTACTTTTTCCAACTGTAAATATTGAGATTTAGGAATAATTTTGATTTTGTGTCCAGCAAACTTGATGAACTCTGTTGCTCTGAAGGCATGCTTGTAGATTTTCTTGGATTTTCAATGTAGGTGGACATATCATTTGCAAATAATAATAACGTTTCCTTCCTCTCTTTTCCTTTGACCTTACATCTTTGTGTGGTCTTCTTGTATTTGCCAGCATGATAATGAACTATAGATCTATTATCAGGAATCTGGCATGTTTGTCTTGTTCTGGTCTTTATTGTAAATGCTCTAAAATTTAGTATTAAGGATGATATTTGCCGGGTTTGTTTTACTTTTTTCTTTTTTGTATTATACTCTTTATCAAGTTTCCTTCTCTTCTTTCTTTGTTAAGAGTGTATGTGAAATTATTAAACATTTTTCCACTTATGTTGATGATATAATTTTTCTCATTGAATCTTTAATGTGGTTAATTATGATAAATTTTCTAAATTGAACTCTCCTTGCATTTGAGTTTTGTCTGCCTCATTTGACCAAAATTATCTTTTTCTGCTTCTCCAGCTTCTATATGTTATTTTTAGTCTTCTGTGGATAGGAAAACTGAGATTATCAGAATTATTTAAAAAAACAATAATTCACTTTTGGGTCACAATGAGGGCCTCCCCCATGAACAAAGTGCATAGGGTTGGTGAACCGTTCTAGATCCTGAAGGTGTTTTTGCACATTTCTTGACACGTGACTGTATTCTAGTTAATGACCTTGATTAAGAAGCAATTTAACAGTGAATAAGGTGTCTGTGTATAGAAATAAGAACCCAATAATACAAATTTCCTTGTTGCATATCTATGAAAAACCTTCATTTTGCTGGCCCATCAATTAGTGGTTGAGACTAAGCTAGAACCCAGTCACATTCTACAGCCCTATATTCTTCCAAATCCTTATATTGTTTCAGTTATTCACCTACTGTTTTGTTAGCACTATAAGAAATCTGACCTAGAGCTCTATTTACATATTATTTATTTTCAAGGCCAACTATAAAGCAGTAGCAACTTGTTTTAACATACTTTTTCCATCCTTCCTGCTTCCCACTAAGAATATCACCTTGTTTAATAGAGATCACACCAGTGGACTGTCTTCTACTTCCTTTTTGGGAAAATGTTATTTAGAAAGAAGAACACCTCTGAATGAATGTAGATTACATGTTTTTCAAATCTTCTAAGTTCACAGAATAAGGGTTTGATGCATCATGTTGGTATATTGTTAATCTAGTAATTTAATTGGTATTTTCAGATAAATGTCTTTGCAGCCTTTCACTGATGCTTGCTATAGAATGATGTCATTTTCAGAGGGGGCAATTATGTTGTTGATGTTGCTGCTTTCTGGTTACTTTGCTTATGGCCACAGTATATGCACAGTGTATGTGCTCTGCTGCATATGCATTCCCATAGATGGGAATGAAGAGAGGAGATTGAGACATATGGGGATAGAGAAAATGAATGCTTGGAAAATCTATAATTGGATATAATTTAGAATCCCTCTGGTTTCCTTTCCATGTGAGAAAAGCTTCCATGTTTCTTGTAATTCTAGCTTTCTAAGCACCTCACTTATAAACAGGTGAGAAAGCTGAAATAGAAATAAAGGCTTGAGAGATCATTGAAATTCAGTCTTGAAATCTTGAGCACCAGTGAAGCAGACAAACTTGCAGGAAAGAGAAACATAGTGAAAGAAAGGAACAGAGGAACAGAGGGAGGAGAACAATGACAGGAAAGGCAAGGGAAATGTCAGAGAAATGTAAAGAGGAGAGCAAACACTGGCAAAGGATACCACATGCATATCCTTCAAGAAAGCTAAGATTTACTTCAATCCCCAAGTTTTATTAATCCAAGTTTTCTTTTAGGAATAAAAATGATTGGTGACACACTTAAATAAAATGGTGAACAGATTCAGAGGACAAATTATCAAGAAATGGCTAATCATGAAATAGCCAGAATAGGGAGGGTGGGAGGGAGGGAGACGCAAGAGGGAAGAGATATGGGGATATATGTATATGTATAACTGATTCACTTTGTTATAAAGCAGAAATTAACACACCATTGTAAAGCAATTATACTCCAATAAAGATGTTAAGAAAAAAAAAAAAGAAATAGCCAGAGAGCTATGATCAGAGAGATACCAAATTTTAATAACTAGTGTCCAGTGTAGAATGGAGAATGTTATAGTCATAAGTTAGAAAATTTCAAAAAGTCTATTTTAAAGAGATGCTGACACCATACACTTGAAAGTGGTCACAGTATTAATTTGTTTATGACTTATAAAAGAGTCACAACATTTGACTAGGGGCATAACATTAAAAATCTTTTGTTAGCTGAAATATTAACTTTAAGCTTATGTGACAAAGTTCTTACAGTAGACGCCAATATCTTTGTAGGAACTCACAACCATAGGACATTATTGTGTCAGCTCAGAATTAAGTCTTATAAAGAATTGTGTAAGCAAAGTAGTATTTAAAGTCACTTCAGTCCAGAGTGAAAAAGACTGCCAACACCTGTGATAAAATATAAACACAATGTGCTGACTTGAATGAAATTTCTCCTCTTGATCTATGTTTTAGGGTCAATATAAATCAATGTTCTCTAATATAAAGATTGATATATTCCAACTTGAAATTATGACCAGTTCTCATCAGAGAACTATAAACTGGATTAAATAAGCTTTTAAAAAAATTTTATGAGGTCAAATTAATAAAGCCTCCCCAATCACTCACACAAAGAAGGCCCAGCTGAATGTATTACCTCCACTTTACTCGGGTCCTGCCCTTGACATACCACACCGCATCTGCCGAGGAAGCCGCCCCCGCAGAGCTATCCTGTCGTGCTTCGGAAGTTGTGGGCGGTGATAAGTTTTGACTGTGCAGCCAGCATATGTCATGATAAATGTTCAGCTCTAAGTAGAGAATATACTCTGTTCTCTGATCAAGATCAGCCTGGATTTCCCACCCACCCTCTTCCTCAACACATTTTGGAACAAACATAAGTAAACACTTGACAGGTGAAATATCACCTGTGCCATTTACTGAATCAGAATGAACCGTAAGAAGGAAGTGTTAATTCACTACTGTAGTCACATCCCATTAGCAGAAAAAGGATCATATGTTCCTGTCCCGTTTAATGTGATCATGGAAAACAGAAACTTCTATTCCTGTGGGTGACAGGATAAGTCTCGGTATTTCGATGTGGACTTTTTAATGAGACTTCTTTACACTGACTATATTTGTCTGAATTATCTCTTTATACAGATCTGAATCTCTCTGTCACTCCTGTGCTGTCACATGTCAATAGTTCCCGCATTCAGAGAAGGTATTTTCCTTTTTTTTTTTTTTCTTTTGCATAGAGTTCACTGGAAGAAGGGAGTTTGGTAATGGGTCTACCAAGCCGATTCCACATGAAGGGCAGGAACCCCATCTAGAGGATAGTGTGTGAGGGCCCAGCAGCAGCCCGGCACATTTTTTTTTTAACATCTTTATTGGAGAATAATTGCTTTAAAATGTTGTGTTAGTTTCTGCTGTATAACAAAGTGAATCAGCTACATGCATACGTATATCTCCATATCCCCTCCCTCTTGTGTCTCCTTCCCACCCTCCCTATTCCACCCCTCTAGCTGGCCACAGAGCACTGAGCTGATCTCCCTGTGCTATGCGGCTGCTTCCCACTAGCTATCTATTTTACATTTGGTAGTGTATATATGTCCATGCCACTCTCTCACTTCATCCCAGCTTACCCTTCCCCCTCCCCATGTCCTCAAGTCCGTTTTCTACATCTGAGTCTTTATTTCGGTCCTGCCCCTAGGTTCATCAGAACCATTTTTTTTTTTTTTTAGATTCCATATATATGTGTTAGCATATGGTATTTGTTTTTCTCTTTCTGACTTACTTCACTGTATGACAGACTCTAGGTCCATCTACCTCACTACAAATAATTCAATTCCGTTTCTTTTTAAGGCTGAGTAATACCTTCCTTATCCATTCATCTGTTGAGGGACACTTAGGTTGCTTCCATGTCCTGGCTATTGTAAATCATCAAAATCAACAAAAAATCTACAAACAATAAATGCTGGAGAGAGTGTGGAGAAAAGGGAACCCTCTTGCACTGCTGGTGGAAATGTAAATTGATACAGCCACTATGGGAAGAAGTATGGAGGTTCCTTAAAAAACTAAAAATAAAACTACCATATGACCCAGCAATCCTAATACTGGGCATATACCCTGAGAAAACCATGATTCAAAAAGAGTCATGTGCCACAATATCCATCACACATTTTAATTAGCCTTGTGGGTGGGTACTTGACCAGAGGGTATGTACCAGATTTGATCTCCCTCCTGCTTTAGCACATGTAGAGCCAACACCAGCCTCTGTTCTATCACTCAAGCATACGTACTGCCTTCAAAAGCAAAGACAAAAGGGGCAGCTGTTCTTATTCACAGCAAGTGGAGAAAAACAGTCTCTGTGCGGAGAGATCTGGGACTTGGCAGTAAATGACGAAGCCCACAAGGTTCTGGCTCCCTCTGAGAGTTTTGTAGAAAGTTGGGGCTCCCTGTGATCTGGTAAAAATCACTTCATTTCTAAAGAAGAATGGGCTCTTAATAAGTGAGTCCCCACAGTAAGAAGCCATTAAGTTTCAAAACGATAAACGCATTCAAAACAGCAAATTAAGGGTGAGCATGTATACCATGAAATATTATTTTCTCTCTTGAGAATTCAACCAAAGGTTTGTTTCCTTAGTGATGTAAAATGCAATTCAACATATGAACAGTTTCAGGAATGTACCAATTCCATAAAACTGGATACACTTGCAATCTGATATCTTCAAAGGCAATAAGATAATAACTATATGTCTGCTTGAAATTTTGTATTTGCCTGAAGCTACTGAAAATATTTTACATCTAAAAAAATATAGAACTGCAGTTAACAGCCTAATGACTTGCAGTGGATATTCCTTAGCTCTGGGTTTCTCAAAATGTGGTCTTTGGACCAGGAACGTCAGCAGCACGTGGAAACTTGTTAAAAATGCAGATTCTCAGACCCTCTCCCCAGACCACTAAAGCAGAAATGGTGTGACGGGGCCCAGCAATCTTCTTTAACAACTCCTCCAGGTGATTCTGCTGCACAGTGAAGTTTGACAACCACTGCCTTAGCAAAAGCAAAATGCTGAAAAACAGTTCCCATCATATATCATTTTGAAGCATTTGGCAGGGGGCAGTGAATAGAAAGAAATTTCATAAAAATATACAAAGCCCATCAAAGAGAAACAAGAATGAAAGCTTGATGAATTTAATCCTTACAATGGGTTTCTTCTAGCCAAGAGGGTGAAAATACAAGTTCCTTAGTCTGACACCCAATGGTTTTCACAATATGCTCCCCATCTTTGTCTCCAGCCTTTTTCATTAGCCAGCCAGTCACTTAACCATATTTCTTAGTTCCTGATATGTCTGGACATCTGTTTAGAGGTTTAAAATCCACTAGGTTGGGGGCTTCTGAAGATGAGAGACTGGCAAATTAAGTAAATAACTAAGAACTTGGAATATTTCTCATGTCACAAGTGACTTGAAGTAAACATATGGAAGGCTGCTACAGAGAGCTGAGCAACATAAAAGTTCTGCCTATTTCAGTCCTTGTGGAGAGGTGAAGCATTCAACTTTAAGCTAAAAGGCAAAGAATAATTATAATTAGTAGTAAAAGATACATTAAGTATGAAATGTGATTGTTTAATGCAGTGATTTCTCAAAGTATGATCAATTTGTCATTGTTCAAAACTGAACACTAAAGACTTGTAAGCCATATTATATTTGAAGTTGTTTGCAAGAAGTTATGCAAAGCAAATCAACTGAGTCATACAACATAGGACATAGAAACTGAAAGAGATTTTAGAGAATTTTCTGGTCGACCCACTGTGGAAGTGAAGTGATTTCAAGATAGATGCTTTTCCATAAAAAAAGCCAAAATAGGGAGAATAAACCCTAAACTGAGGTGATATGAAGAGTTGCTAGAGGGAGTTCCCTGGCTGTCCAGGGGTTAGGACTCTGCGCTCTCACTGTCAAGGGCCTGGGTTCAATCCCTGGTTGGGCAACTGAGTTCCCACAAGCTGTGTGGTGTGGCCACCCCCCCGCAAAAAAAGAGTTACTAGAGCCTTCACCAAATAAACTAGAAACAGGTATAAGAGATATGACACACATGATTTGAGTGTCCTCTAGGAATTTCAATATTTCACACTGATTACGTATAAAACTCATAGATCCTATTCCAAGCTCTACTTGGCCCTGGCTTCCTCAGGAATCCATAAAGGCAAAGTTTATTTCTAGCCTGAACTATCCTCCAATCATTACATCTTCCCACAGAGGCTGTCAGTTAATAGCATGAACTTTGTAATCAGACAGATCTGGATGCAAATCATAGCTCTGACACACAATAGCTCTGTGTACTTGTTAAATATGAATATCCTCTAACATTAGCATTCTCATCGTTTAGAATGGGGGTAATAAAAAAGAATTTGGGGAAATCAAAGTGAAAACGTATGGAAAGTGGTTATCATTGTGCCTAGCAAAAAGATACAAATGCACAATTTTTAAAAATTCCTATATGGACAATTATAAAAACTCCTTACCTTGAAAATTCTTCATTTAAATCAAATTCAAGCTGGAAAGGACATGAGAGATTATCTAGTCCAACTCCCTCACTTTATGAATAAGACAAACCACAACTCAGAAAGGTAAAGTACCTTGACTACTAAAATACAATTCCTTTCTCACTAGTCCAGAAACTTCTTTATTATACCTTGGTGTCTGTAATACTCATCTATTACTGCTACATCACTTCCCCAGAAATTTAGCAGCTTAAAACAACACGCATTTATTATCTAAGAGTTTCTGTGGGAAAGAATTCACTTACAAGCTCTGTGAGGTTGTTGGCAGAATTCAGTTCTGTGTGGATATAGGACTGAGGGCTTCTGTTTCTTGCTGTTTGTCAGTCAATGCCCTCAGCCTCAGAGGCTGCCTGCCATCCAGTGTCTTATGGGCTGCCTGTTACAGAGTAAACGTATCCCCTCAAAATTCACATGTTGGAATCCTAACCCCAAACATGATGGAATTAGGATGTAGGGCCTTTGAGAGGTAGAGTCCTCCTGAATGGGTTTAGTGTCCTTATAAGAAGAGACAGGAGGGCTTGCTCTAGCTCTCTGTGCTCTCAACCATGTGAAGATACAAGAAGTTGGCTGTCTGCAGCCCAGAAGAGGGCCCTCACCAGAACCCAACCATGCTGGCACCTTGATCTGGGACTTCCAACCTCCAGAACTGTGAGAAATAAACTTATGTTGGTTATAAGCCTCCCAGTACTTGGTTATAGAAGCCCAAACTGATTAAGACACCTCCTTATATAGGCAGCCTACAACATGGCAGCTTGCTTCTTAAAGCCAGCAAGCAAGAGGGAGACTCCTGCAAGACAGGCCCTACAATCTTATGTAGGTAATCATGAATATGTAATCACATACATCCCGTCACCTTCACTGCATTCTACTGGCTAGAAGCAGGTTGCAGGCCACACTCAAAAGCTATGCAAAGCCATAAATGTGAGGAGGGAAGAATCCTGGGGACCCTCCTGGAGTCTGTCTGCTACAGTATCTTACAGAACTTCCTTTTATTCAAATCCTGCCCCTTTATCACTGATTAATTCTTCTTTTCTTGTTTCTAGCAGTCAACTGACCATTACTCTTTTGGAAAACAATTTAATAACCAACTTTATTCATCACAGGTTAATTTTCCTCTACCCTAAGTGTGAGTATCCTCTGGATACAAAACATTTCTAATGTCCCCAATTTAATGATATCACTGATTTTCTGTTCATTTTTTTTCCTGCTGTCTTCCAAATGCTAACAGAAACAACAATATAGCGAAGTGTCATTCTTTTATCACGTTCAGTGCTTTACCTCAACAGATTTTACATTTATATCCTTTTACTGTGTTTTTGAGTTTGAATGTATCTTTTCTGAGCCACACTTGTTTTTGTTCCTCAGGCCCTTTTAACCTTAAGAGAATTTTTTTCCCTGTCCGTTTTTGCTCCAGTTGGGCTCCTCCTACCTCTTCTTCATCTACGATGCAACTCAGGTTGAGCCTTCCTCCCTGTTGACACCCTTGCTGTCTCTTTCCATCTCACCTGGGTGGTTTTAACTGCTTTCTTTTCAAAGATACTGACTCCACTCCCTCCTCTTCTGTTCTGTTATTCTATACATTGTAGTTGCACCTTTCCTCCTAAGAACTGTATTCATATTGTCACATAACTTCCTTTTGCCTGTCATTTCAGAATCAAATATTTAAGACCCCCCATCTATTTACCTTATCCTACTCTCCCAACTTCTTGCAAAAGAAAAGGATGCAAAAAAAAGGCTGCAGATAAACTTGTAACTTTTTATATTTCCCTTTCAACCCCCCCTTTCCAAATTGCACTGTCGGAAACATCACTTTCATTCCAAGCATAGAATTAAGCTTGTCTTTACCTCCATATTTTTTATGCTTCACTCAGATTGTCCAAAAATCCCGGATCACTTCTACCAAAAGGCGGAAATAGCCCCTCCATCCCCATTGACCAGATGGTGATCTTCACTCTCATCACTACACTCCTGAACTACTTCAACTTAATTTCCATTTAACCTCGCTGCTCTCAATCTATCTCCTTTCCAATCAGCACAAAATACTGCTGCTGCCTGCCAGTCCCCAAATTCTGTGTTTGCTCCCTGTCACTCCTGTATAAAATTTAAATTTTTCACAACATTTTTTTTGCCTTTCAGACTAGCGCCTCCCCTAGGAGTTAGGCAAACTCAGGGCCATGGCCTCTTATGTTGTTTCCATCTTTGTTCCTTATTTTCAGGTTGTGTAGGCTCTGGTTCCTACATCAATTCACTAACTTTACATTTCTCTTTTTCCTTCTGCATTATGCAAGCTTCCTTTTCATGTCTACCCCTTCAGGAAGTCCACCCTGCCACATAAGGATGGGAAAAATTATACACCCAGCATTATCCATTGAAAAATTTGACCTGTTTGATTTTTCAACTCCGAGATGTTCACCTCCTCTTGTAACACAGAAGAAGCACAGTCAGGAAACACACAATGGAAAAAAGCACATGATAAAAATTCAAGTGTGCTTTATACTTTCTCTTTTGAATATAAATCTTAAAGGACTTGGATCACAGCTTTCTAACCTCTTTCCTATGTCTGGTGTACTATAATTGCCTTAGAGTCATCAGATGATCAAAATGCAGTTTGTTATATTTTGGAACTTAAAGGTACAGGATAAAAATCTGGCAAGTGTTATTTGGACAAAACTGAGTATTTAACTATCTGTTATTAAATGGATCTAAAACCACCTCATATTATAAAATGTACTACGTTTACTAATACATTTGCCTTTCTTTGAAATACTGGCTGAACTCCTAGTATAACTAGTAAATTATAATTTCCTAATACATCAGTAAAGTAATATTCCATTCTAGCTTTACTTTTTAATATTTTCATAAGGCGTAAAAGTAGGGTGGAAGGAGTACGCAAAAATAGCTTTTCTAGTCTCAGATTTTTATGCAAACGACTTCAAATTTGTAGATGACATAATAGTCATTGAGTTAAAGTATTCATATTCTCATAAAGGTGCTATTTGACCCTCCCTCATATCATAATCTAAAGTAAACACAAAGTTAAGTGAGTCAAGTGGGAATGAAATAAAGTAATTTAAAAAAATTAATGTGGTTATTTTTCTCATAGAAACTAAGATTTTTAATGATTATGATGAAGGCCTTGAGGACCCTATATATTATAATCACTTACTATGAAAAAATCATTCATGTGGAGCAGACTCCAGTGTTAACCCAAGATAAACTATGCATTTGATACGGGAACCATAATCGTTTAAATACCCAACCTATTAATTGGAGTAATTAGTGTAATTTGAACTCATTACAATGAGGGGGTCCACGTCACAATGCAGGTGTTAGGGAATCACGATCCACGATCTAGCCTGTACTTTACGCTGTACATCTCTCTCAAGTCACATTCATAGAAAAGCATCTATTTGTAAGTCTTCAAGGTCAGGACAGCATCATTTTGTATACAAATATACAATATACTGCCCTACGGAGTATATTCCAGGTTGAAAGCAAATATTACAAAGTGATGTGATAAGTAGTAGTATAGAAAAAAGCCCAGAAAATAGGGGAACTCAGATAGCCCACTTGAGATTAGGAAATCAGCGGTGAAGGTCCCCCTGACTCAGTCTTGAAGGTGAGAGGAGTTATCCAGGAGCAGCAGGTAAAGGGGGAGGAGAAAGGCCAGCGTTTGTGTGACTGGAGCATAGGAAGTGCTCTGAGGGGGACATGCCAGGAAGAGCCAGAGGGGTCCAGAGACACTGGACATGGACACATGGGCACATCATTCCTTATAACCCCCATTATTTGTATACGTCCTGTCTAAGGGCCGGTGGGACAAGGACCCTAAGAATCCAGGGGGACTTGGTGGGAGAAGTAAAGTCCCCTGAGTTGCATCTGTTTCAGTCCTACCTACTTCCTGGTAAACTGTATGAGTAAAGGTACATTTTAAAAACCATTTTCAAAACACATTAAAGAAACAAAAGGGGGGAAACAGATACTATTGCCAGAAAGTCAGTAATCCAAAATAATTACCATAAATCTGCATCTCATACATACCATTCTATCAAGCGTTTTAGGCATTTGCTTAAAAGCACTTCTACTTGCATGTATGAACACTTAATGTATGATGCGTAGTTAAAAGTATGTGTGTGTGTGATTATATACATATCTTTATTGAGAATTATCTAGCAAAAAATTATGAAATGTTCTGCACCCTGGCATCCACGATTCTGCTGTCCTGGCACACACGGTGAGTAGAAATAGTAGTTGAAGCTCACTCATGCAATCGTTTTAATGAAACCATCACAATCAGGCACTCCACAAAGCAGTATTCTATTCTTCTGTCCACTAAATACATCTCCCATCCCTTTCAACTCTGCATAAATTTCATAGGCAGTGTTATTTACCGACTGGAACTGGCAGTATTAAATTAGCACCGGCTGATTACTAGACTTTTGCCCAGTGAACTTTATGTCCCCCTGTTGAATCCCTTTATTGTTGCTGTTCCTGCTTTGGAACATGACTTCCCTAGAAAGCATTTCTTCATTCAGCCTCTGTGCTGGAAACAGACAACAGCTTGAAGCCAGCAGCTGCTCTTGAACAAAGCAGGTAAGAGGCAAGAAAGGCTGCTGAATCCATAACAATAAGTACATCATGACATAATTACAGTAAATCTCCAGAGTGACCTGCACACATTCAACACCATATGGTTATTTTTGGTGCTGGAAACGTGTAGCCGGGAGCCATAGTTTAAGCTAACCACTTTCCACAGTATTCTGCTAGCATGAAATTGATTTTTTACCCAGAAAATTAACATGAATATTTATTGACAGGAGTAAAGACTATATTTGCAGAGCCAGCCAGCTAACAGTGCCAGTAGATTTAAGAAAAACATTTGAATTTTGTTTTACCTGAAATATATGAATAGGTGAATAGAAGTTTCATCTTTTTTTGAGTTGGGTTTGTTTTGTTTTACTCTAGTAGTACTTTGTAATATGCAATATATGCCTTTGAACATCTCTGCCCCACCCCCCTTTTCTGGACAGTGTTTTTCAGTGGTGCATGGAAGGACTGTGCTCTGTTTCTCTTAATGTCTTCATTTGACTTTGACCAGGTTAGTAAGATTTACCGCTACTACAGCCTGCCCAGAAAAAATAGATTGTCAATATGGACAATACCTTGTGATCTGTCAAGAATTAATAAACTGCCCTCTCTACTCCTGCTTCTCAAAATAATTTATTCTGCAGAAGATTGAGATACATGCATATGTCAGAGAGGTGGACCAGTCCAGAATCCCAGCTTCCTAAACTCACAGAGGAGTTTTTTGGGGCAAGCCTACTCTTACCCGCACAATGGAGTGAATCTCAGATAAAATATAAACATTACATTACTCCCTTATAAATATCTTAATGCAATACCACCTATTGATTCGTGAGAGCTTCAGGAGGGTTAAATACTGTTCTGTGCATTTACGAAGTACAGTGTTCCCATCTTAATAACCAAATCCTAGACCATGTCCATCCTAAACCAAAAGTCCTGGAGGATTCTGGGCAACCTGCCTTGTGACTTGAGAGGGAATTTACTATCAGAATACTATGATGCATAAAAAATACCCCATTGTAGAATCTCATTAAAAAAATGAAAATGGAGGGCAAATTTTGCTAAAGGAGGAGGACTCAAAGAACACATAGGCTTATATAGGAAAGGGAGCCAAAGACAAACTGGTTTTCTTCAGAGTTTTCTGCCTACCTTGTGTCCTAGACGAGCTACCTCCTGTCCTGAGGCCTATGGGATTGAAAATGTGCCCCCAGATTCGCTGTCTTCCAGAACAGATAATGAGGGTTCCCCTCTCCTGCCTGACATCAGGCCTTTTTTAGGTCATTATCATGGGAAACAAAATAAATCCCTTGCAACAGAAACACTTAACTCTCACCCCAACAAGTTAAATTGCTGAAACTATAACCACTTTTAGGCCCACTCTTAAACTCAAAGAAACTGACATTATCTCATGGGCTTGATTGTACATATATACAAAAAAGTAAAAGGGTCTATTTTGTGCAGGGAAAAAAAACTAGCAGTAGCTGCATAGGTCAAGAAGACTGAAATTAAACAATTTAGGTAACTTGCTCAATAGCTGGCAGAACCAGGACTTATTTAGGCCATTGTTCTTTCTTTGTCACTTTTATGAATGTGGGTTCCAAACAGGCTCACTTGGGACTTGGTGTCTCAGTAAGCAAACAAGGCTTTAAAGAAAAAAAAAAAGGAATCTTTTCTATTGACTCATTGCATGACCTTCAGTGAGTTACTTTCACATCACCTCTGTCACCTCCATTATAAACTAGAACTCATAATATTAATCAGTTTTCTCCCAGGGCTTTCTTAAGTCTTGAAAAGCTTTTTAAAATTAAAGTGCAGTAAAATCACTAAAAGTCTAATAGTCAGAACACATAACCTGAGCTTCGGCAGAATTCCTAGACCTTATGATGACCAAAGCCAATCAACTAGATTCCAGAATGCACACAAAGGTAACTGTTCAAAGGCAATAAATATGACAAAAATAGTGGCAGAATGTGTGGAAATCAGAAGAAAAATAAGGAAAAAAATGTTTTGTGTTGATAAATATAATTAAATTAGTTAGATAATGTCTCTGGCTTACTCCTTGGTTACTGAATAGATTTCTAATCTAATGGCTCATTAACCATCTAATACCTAACATAGATCCTGAGTTCTTAGCTCATAATTTTTCCATCATATGAAATACTTATTGTTTTTTATATTGCAGTTATAAGTACACTTACATGTCTCTGTTAGACTAGCGCTCTCCTCAATGGTAAACATTATGACACTTTAATACTTACTTGCATAAACAACGCTTTTATGAACTCCAGCAGAAACTAATGCAGGATTTCAGGCCCACAAAATAAATGTAGGTTAACAGGCATTTGCTACTTAGAGCACTTAAGCTAACTTTTCTTACCTGTATTATTTCTACCCCAAATTGCTAAATTTTACTGTTCCTCTAAAGTATACAGATAGTACTATTTCTATTGTGTACTAACAGAAATCAGAACAAGATTACTTCAGAAAATACTTCCTCTGGGAAAAACCCAGGCCCTCAGTTTGTCCTGCCCTTTAAATTCCTGTATCTCACACTCTGGCAGTACATGGACTTGTAACCCATCTCTGCAGCTGGTCAAAATCTAAATGGGCCGGAAATGACATCTGTGTGTCCTGCACTCAGAAGTCTTGAGTTTGGTGGGGTTGTGCCATCTCTAACTTGATTAAAAGTACACCTGTGACCAAACAGGTGACGAAACATGAGGCGAATACACAGAGACAGATGGATTAAGATTGTCGTAACTGTAAGTTTTACTCGATTATAATTTTCACAGGCTCCAGGTGATTTCTATTTTTTTATGGCTTCACTCATCTCAGGAAGTCCCAGTGGACCTTGAAACAGAAGAGAGATGATTTCTGGTCTCTGTCTAGGCCAGTTTGCAGTGTGGGCACTTGAGAGAATTGTGCTATGAGAAAGCAATTAGATTCTTCAGTCTAGGGTGCCATTTAGAATACCTAAGCTACTGTGCTTCATCATAAAATTGACCTTTTTAATTTTTTATGGCAGAAATTTCCACTAAAAGTGTTAGCATAAAAAAAGTACAGCTTCAGGGAAAATATGAAAGGCATGAGAAGGAGTCGTGAATGGCTGTGCTACCCTGAAGAAAAGTCGAAATCGTCTCCACTTGGATATAATAAATAACATGTCAGGAGTACCCTGTGCTTAATTTTTAAATAATTGGTATCATTAAGTAACATAACAATGACACAGAAACACCAGATCTGTGTAAGAAGCAGGCGGGCAGTGTATCTTAGATTTACAGCCAACTTACAATCGTGCAGGATAATTGCTTTACTCTCTAGAAAAGAGGTCTTTTCTCATTACTTTTGACTGTCATTTCTATGCTGCAATCATCTTAATGTGATAGTAATTTATGTACTGTATTTTTCAAAGCTGTATCGGATTTGCCATTTTAATTTCCCTGTCCAACTCCAATGTTTCAGCAGAAAAAAAAAAAAAAATCAAGTCATCGTCAATAGAAAAAAGGAAGGGATGTTATTTAGGAACAGAAGAATTGCCACAGAAGGCCGTCAGTCATCCATGCAGTCCACAGCTCTGTCACTGCTGGTAACAACATGGAATATTTTCTAGAATGGTGTAGGGGGAGTATAGGGTAAAGGCTGAGAGTTGTTACCTATGCTCCAGTCCTAGAAACTCCACTTTTTAGTAGTATATTGGGTAAATTTTTTAACCTTTTGGTACTTCAGCTTCCCTGTCTGTAAAATGGGAGTGCGATCTAGTTGGTTGTTGTTACATATGGACCCCTAAGGTTAGTGGTTTCAAGCAACAATTTACTATCTCTCAGGGTTCTGTGTGTTGCTCGAGCCTCAGCCATGTGGTTCTGGCTTTGGGAGCTCCGTCAGATGATGGTTGGAGCTTCAGTTGCAGTCATCTGAACTGGGCATCCAAGATGGCTCATTCACATGGGTGGCAGTTGATGCCAGCTATGACTGGGGGCTCAGCCCGGGGTGAGTCAGAGTGCCTACGCACCTACTCGTGACCTCTCCATGTACCTTGAACTTCTTCTAGCATGGAAGCTTAGTTTGGAGGGCAAGAGTATTCCAGGAGGGTCCCTTCTGAGAGACCCAAGAGGAAGCTGCAAGGCTTTTATGACCTAGGCTTGGAAGTCCCAGATTCATGAGGTGAAGAATTAGACTCCCCATGCTGATGGAGGGAGTGGCAAATTACCTTGTAGAAGAGCATGTGGCCTGAGAGAGGTCACTGTAATCATATTTGGACAATAAGATCTGCCACAGCCTAACAATTATAGTATCTACCTCATAAGGTTTGAGGGAGGATTATATGAGTTAACAAAACTAGGCATATATTTAGAACAGTGCCTGCCATATCTTGAGCCCTTAATAAATGTTGTATATTAATATTATCCTCCAGAACCGGGAATGTTTGGCATTGTGTCCTGATCTCTTTATCTTCCCTGCTATTTGTAACTATGATCTTTTTTAATTCAATATTTCAAAATTAACATTTTCAACCTGTACCTACTCTTGCAGACAGAAGAAAAGAAACATTTACTGATGTTTCAGGCCTGGGTGAATATGTAATTATTCACTCTGTATTCTTCATAGTTTATGGGTTGTGGAATATTTCCTCTTAAGGAGCAGCTTTCTATACTGATGAGTCAATACATGCCTTCTGTGCCCTTTTGCCCATACTCCGTTGCCTCTAGCTGCGAGGACTGCTGATGGCATGTGGAATCTCTGTTCTGTAATGGATCAATTCCAGTGGTGTATAAAATCTCACATAGTGATGAAAAGATGATTATATTTTTAAAAATTAAAACAGCTCTCAGGCCAAAGCATAGTATTTTTATCTTGAACCTCACATTGCTATTAAAAGAACTCAATTTAATATGCAAAATCTTAGTCTTATAGTCAAAAATACAGCAAAAAATATAAACAATGTCAATAAAGTACAGCTTTATTGGTATTAGATCTAAAAACAAATAGAGGGAAAATTAAGTTTTCATTTCTTTTTCTTGCACCATGCTGATTAAGAAAGGTTTAGAATCTAGCAGAATTCTTTGCTCACAGCAAATACTAAAAGGAATATGTGTTTATAAAGATGACTCATTGATATATTTTCAATTTCACATTTTGATGACTTCCTACACACCTCATTACTAATATTCAGAATAAGCTATTTTCACCCTTTAAGTGAGTGACTCTATAATCATTGTTCTACAGATGAACATTATGGGAATTAGATGAAAAATCAGGCAAAATCATGGAAGTCACAAGGGAAAATAACCCATGCATTAAGTATTTTAATAGGATCTCACCGATATGTGGGAAAGAACATTTAAAAATATACTTCCCTCTGAATTGATTAGTATTACTTTTGTTCACCCAGAATCTCATTAATAAAAACTCAAGGTTTTTGAGTAACAACAGTAACTCTCTTCCAAAAGCAAGAGGTTCATCACAACTGAGAAATTAAATTATAGTCACAAGGTGGAGGACTTTATGTCCAAAACACAGTTCAGCCCCTATAAATGTCAGATAACTGACTAGGGCCTCAGTTTGCAAATGGTTAGCATGATATATATATATTTTTTTTACCAGACTTCTTCAAAGATGAACTAATAATTTAGGTAAATGATAGATGCCATCTCTGACCAAAGATGTGAAACTGTGCCCCCCAAAACCATTACAAGTCAGCTCAGTGACGTTTACCTAGAAGATGGCTTACAGGAATTTAGAGTAAGTGAAACATTAGATACCTGACAGAAACTAAACTAAGAGAAAAAAAAAAATGCACCTAAAAATATCTGGGTGCCCTAACACAGAAGCTCACTTCCCAACCTCAGACAACATATTAGGGTGCTTTCCTTAGAGTCCAAGGAAAAGAAATATACTAGATCAGGCTCTTCCTATAGAAATCATCTCTTTTCTGATATGTATCAATAAATACTGAAATTAGAATGCTTTTTTAATAATGTTTTAGAATTTTGAAACTGTGAAGACCAAGTCTCGTAAAGCTTTCAAAACTAAGTTTATTGTAAATTATTTTACTTATTCATAGAGTACTATAATTTAGAATTTTTAGCATAGAAAATAAAACCCTGGTTGATTAAACTAAAGATATATACATATACAAACTAGACCACATACTTATAAAAAAATCTGGGCTACAAGTTTGGAATTTTATTTGTTTTATAGTGTTTTATCTTTGTTTTCTTTGTTCATTTCTGTTGTAATACTACAACTATAAGAAAAGAAATTAAATTTTGTGATCTTATAAATTCTTTCTTAAGGACAGTTCACTGACTATGACTTCCTTTGTTTGAGCTGCTTAACCGCAGACATCTGTCCATATGGGTTTTATAGATATTGTTGAAAAATACTCAGGTTAGTTATGTATGTATTTATTTATGATTTGTTCTCTGTCTACTAAAAATTTGAGAAAGCTTTATAAAAATCAAATAACACAACATAATACCATCAAAAAATAAATGGAAAAGCAACTAATTGAAGGAAACAGAGAAGTAAGTGGATGTAATTTGTTAACTGGAATCTATTACTTGTAACATTAATTTAATAATAGTTTCTCAGGGGAAAAAGAAACATGACAATAAATGTAAACAAAATTTTCTTTTTCTAATCAATATTAACCTAGATTTACATATGTTGATTTTCTTTGTGTCATTACCAAAGTTTGAATCTTTGTATTTTTCACATTAAGAATCTAGAAGCTTTTGGAATTGCTTTTGGCCATCACCAGTTCTGCCATGAGGACCATTTAGTTTTATATACTTAGCAGGATTATTGCATTACCTAATAAAACATATCTAAATAAAGATGTCACACCATTCTAAGATGCTTTGGGAATGAGATTAGCTCTGTCCCTCCATCCCAAATTGGGCTAGGGATTCATACTCATACTGACCTCTGGAGCTAAAGTGAGCCCACACAGGACAGCTCTGGAGATTCTAAGACCTCGGACATGGCTATACAGTTTGATCTGTTTGTATGTTTAAAACATTCCAACTCAGAGAATAGTTTAAAATTGGGTTACATTTAACTGACAGATACAAATACATGCAAGTACTGCTATATATACATATCTGCCTATATACCAAATATATGTGATGAAAATGCCATGAAATATCAAATTCAGACACACAAAGCATTCTGAACTGCTTTAGAATCCTTTCTGAATATTTAATATTTATTTTCTGTATGGATAAACAAAAATATGTTTTGAATTTTATGAAAATATTCACCTTGTAAATCATAGATATGAAAGTTCAAATTTTTGGAGTGTGACATATTTACACTTAAATATATAAGGACGAACAACAAAAGGACCATTCCTGTTGACCTGAATGATTAGTAAGCATTGTGAATTGTCTTCATAAATCTCATATGTGGCTAACATGAAGAGCCAGCAAATTCCGGCCAACATTGTTTTCATTTTCTTTCACAGTGGGACTTCTTTAGACACATTACAGAATTTAAGTGTCAGAAAAAGGCAGTTTGTAGCCAAGAAAATGTATAGAAGGAGTAAAAAATAGACTCATGATCCTTCCTGACTTCCATATTCATCAAACTCCCAGTTCACCTGCCTTGATGCTAGTACTGTCCTTTTCCTGTTAAATCAGCAATGCTTATCAGCTTTCTGGGAGCAGCAAAATGTAAAATTTCAACAGCTAAACTGACACACAAATGCTCTGACATTGGTCAACATATCTCTGTACCCCAAAGACATCAGAATCTCTTTAGTCATTAAAAATGCAAACATGGCGCTGAAAATACAGTGAGATTATTTCAATGCCATGTGGGTAATTTTCCAAATCGAATATATTCCTTAAATGTATGGTTTCATAAAGTTAAATTTGGCTTACTGGTTTACTCACATGATAACATTTTTATTTAAAAATGAATTAAAAATAAGCTCTGTGGGTTAGAAGTTATCTCGAGCTCATGTGCTGAATAGGGTAAACGTTGCATGCAAGAAAACGGCATTACTACTTGTTTCCATCATTCTACTGGGTGCACTTAAATTTAGATTCAGCCAGTGCTATGTCTGTCAGGAAAGTCATAAGCCTTTCACAAATGTATTGTCATGAAAAGACAAAAACTTCTTTCTGGAACAAACCAATGATCCTTCAAGACTGTGGGAACCTTCAAAGGTAGGTATAACTCTCCAAAGTGAGAACAACTGAAAAAAGGAAAAAGAAAGGAAAATTTCTGTATGGGAAAATTTCTTCCAGACTTCAAAGAATCAGCATAATTTTTGAACCATGAGCACTGATTACTCCTTAGCCTCCTTTCCTTTCTTGGGCAACTTTGGAAGTCTTTTGCCTATTATGGCTCTTGATAGCAGAAAATTCTATTTTGTTGTTATTTAATCCACACATTTCTTTGATTTTCATGTGGTGCTTCAATAACTACATTAATTCATGCATTTGACTGTACCTTAACCTGTGGTGCTATAAGAGAAAAATAAAAAACACTAGAAGATTATACATTTCTAAAACCCTACACTAGCTCTGACATGTCTGTTAGGAGATAAGCTATCTTGCCAGAATACAAATGTGAGACATAATTGAGAACCTGCCAAGAAGTATAAAATTTACTAACAAATATTTACTTCTGATAGTTTGTGGGTAAGTCTGGAGTATGCCAAAACAGATCCGGATATATGTTTAGTAAATTCAGTGTCATATAGGAAAGAAAAAGACTTTGGAGCCCATAAGTGCAATTTTTATCTCTACCATTTGAAAGTAGAATCTCTGGACAAAAAAAAAAAAAGAGAAACAAAGAACTGACATATATATATATCTATATATATCTATATATATATGTGTGTGTGTGTGTGTGTGTGTGTGTGTTTGTATATATATGGTGCTGGTGAGCAGTATATTTGTTTTTCTGGACCATGATTGCAGGTAGCAAAATGGGAGTTCCTGGAAAATATTTGTGTAGATTGTAAGGATGGCCCAAAGGCACATTGTGAGATAATGCCCACTAAAGCAGTGAAGAGAATTTGAGAGAGAAAAATTCACCACCCCCTAAAGTAAAACCAATAAGAAATATGACAGAGACTGAAGCATAAAAATTAATATATTCATTCAAACATTTATTGAACTAATTCTATATAATAGACACTGTGTTAGCAACTTCCTAGAAAAACATTAGAAAAAAAATGAGAAAAGAAAGAAGAAATAAAGAGCATTGGTCACAAATGTTGTGACTACAATATCTATATTCCAATTCACAGATTTTAAATAAACAATGTAAATTGAAATTTAAACACAGGATTACAAGTATAATCCCATGGGTACCCACAACTCACCAGAATGGTTTATGGCTAGTGAATAGCAATGGAAAGCTAATTTGGTCCCCCAAAAAAGCAGAACGAAGAAGAAGAGTGTATATTACCAATATATAATTGTAAGGGGAGACCATAATCATCTTACTGTGGGAGAATAATGGACACCATTCGATTGGGAACACAAGACAAGAGTGAGAACAAAAGAAAGACTGAGAAATAAGTGACCCCACAATCCTGGTTAGATGGTTAGATTCTCCTAATACCAGTTATGAGACAAAATATCTTAATTCTGACAGACTTCCATTATTCGGACAGCTACTATGGCTTATATCCTGATAGTATCAGAGCATCTAAGAAATTCTTTATTATCTTCCTGATGATTTTGCCTCTCCGCAGAAAGAGGAAGCAATAGGGGGAGTGTTATCTGCACTTAATTCTGACCACCCAAGAAGAACCAATTAACAGCAAAATAGAAGCATGGCAACTCTCTGCGAATGTGATAATATTATCTTAATGTTTATAACAGCCATGGAAAGAAATGCTTGATTTAGTCGCAAATATGTCCTCTACTCTTAAAAAATGTTTCTGCTAAAAGACAGAGAGGAGACAATGCCCAAAATCTCTCAAACAAATATTGCTCAGAAAGAAACTAGATGCACCCCAGAACAAAACCCTGATCATACAAAACCAAATTTGATAATAGTAGGAAGAGTTAACTTAGAAGATGAAGGAATCTGGATGCAGAGCATTCTCTATGAGCTCTCACTGAAAGCAGTACATATACAAGATAGGAAGTACTTTAGTTATTATTAAGTACAGCAAGTGAAGACTTTTTAAAATGAATAGTAAAAATGATTTTTAGTATGTTTAGAATAAGATACAAATAAGAGAGGAATAATCTGCTGTTAAGATCATTGACCAAATGGTAGCAGATGACATAGAAAATGCAGAAATTCCCAGCTGCATTCTTGTTCGTATCTTATTTGTCATGGACTGTTATGAGGAGAGAGGATCTTAGTAAGAGAGAATTAAACCCTAAGTGGAGAACAGAATACCTAGAAACTCTACAGGGATTCAAGTCTCTTGCTTAGTAAAAAATTGCATCCCGGGGTATTGGAAAAGTTTGTGAATAAGATTGCTGAGATGCTATCAGTAACTCTGGGGGAACTACAAAGATGTAGGCACTGGACAACTAGAAAAAGGTAAATTATGTACTGATTTTCAAAAGCTATATAAAGATTTCTCAAGGGAAAAAAAAAGGACAAATAAGCTTTAGAGTCACAGTAAAGTCATAAGATATACTATTAAACTTAAAATTTTGAATACCTAATGGAGATCGCAATGACTAAGGCTCAAAATAGGAGGACTAGAAAATAGTTGATGGAAATAACTAAGCAGGTATTATGTATAAGAAAAAAAGAAAAAAGTCAAAAATAGCATTAAAAACTGTTAAGCAAAGGAGGAAAGTTCAGAAAGAATGCGGACTCACTAAACTAAGGTACCTGCAGATTCCTTCCACGTGTACTGTTGATGGCCATTTGGTCTTTAGAGAGATTAAGGATGATGACAGCAAACACAAGGCAATGATGACCACTACAATGATGATGATGATCATGATGGTGATAGGGTCACTGATCCATGAGCTCCTGAGGGCAGGGACCATTTTTGTTTTGTTCATTGCTGTGGTCCAGTACCTAGTACTTAGTGGGACATCAATACGTTTTAATTTAATTGAACAATAGCTAATAATAACTCAAGAATTGTCTAAACAGTGAAATAACGCTTTATTTCACTTCATCATCACAACAAGCCCTTAAGATCTAGGAAATACTATTACCGCTATTTTACAGATAAGAAAAAGAGGCTTAGGCGTGTCCTTAACCAAGGTCACCCCTAATAATTGGGGAAGTTCTAATTCAAATTCATGGCTGTCTGATTAAAAGGCTTAAGCTCTTAACCACTGTTATTATATCTTATATGCTATTTAGCAATATTCCATCCTGACTGAAGCCTTATTCTAAGGCAGCTGAGATAGTTGTTTTTTTTTTTTTGCTCTATGAAAGTCCTGAGGAAAAGGGTAAATGGCAGGAAATCCAGGCAGAGGTAATGGAAGATATGGAAATTCTAGAGAACAAAATGAATAAACTGACAAGGTCAAAAAAATTCAGACTCAAGGAGCTGGATGCAGGAATAAGGGCTAGTGGAAGCAGGTAGCAACTGTCAATATAAATGAGTGGCCAAAGAGCATCAAGGCACTCCATGTGGCTACCACAACTGCATGGCACCAGATCTTCATTTGACCCTAGCATTTTACCTAGGACATAATGAGTTCCCAACGGAAAAAAAATAAAGTTAAATTAAATTCAACTAAATTAAATTAATAAGGTGACTGAACGTATTACAGGGAGGTTTTTTTACACCTTGTTTTATTTTAAGAAGCTCTACTTGTTAAACAGAATAGCATTACATCTAACTTGAGAGATCAGGTTTCATTATGGTAGGTAGTGAAAAAGAGGCTTAGATCTTAAGTTATAGTGTTTTTTGTCTCAGTTATATTTTTAAAATATTTCTCTCTGCTTTATATAAAGAAATAGTAGAGACAGGAGAAAAAAACAATATGATACATGACAGAGTGAACATTTAAAATGATAACAATAGTGCACATTTTATGGAGTGATTCCTATGTATCAAGCACTCCAAAGAAACACCTTATAAAGCTCATTTAATCCTCACAGCAATCCTCTGATATAGGTGTTATTGTGATCCCTATTATATAGATAAGGAAATTGAGCCTCAGCAAGATTTAATTCCTTATATCTGGTCATGGCTATTAAGTAGAGGAGCAAACTTTCAAATACAGAAAACTCATTCTCTTAATCACCATAATAAACTGGCATTAAGCTTTGTCCCCTCCTAAGAAAGCCTGTAAGGATAGCCTCAAATAGAGTACGGGATAGGATGTATATGGTTTAGCAGAAATCACTAGAAAATGCTTCACAGATTTTTAGTTGGCAACTAGCCCAATAGGAGTTAACAATGAGCTGAAGGTTCCAAATAAAGACAAAACAGACTTAAGTTGCATTAATTTCAGAATTTCAAACAATGGAGGTGGTTAGAACTCATACTTCCACAGTCGGAGTATTGTGGTCATTTCTTTTTTTTTTCTTTTTTCGTGCCAGGTATATGGATGGATGGACATTAAATATTCTTCATTGCTAGGCTTTACAACAACCCAAAGAGGTAGAGAGTATATATTTTACAGATGAGAAAACAGAGGTTTCAAAAGATTAAAGACTGTTTATCTGAACATCATGTGCTAGGTGAAAGTTTAGGAAATGGAAATGCATTTAAAAGATGGAGACACGGAAGAGATTTAAGAGCCATCATACATGAAAAAATCACATTCTTGAACCGAATAAACTCAAGAGGTTAGGATGGCTGTCTTCAAATATTAGAAAGGCTGTCACCTGGAAGAGATGTAAGGTTTACTCTGTGTAGTTCCAGGGCTAGGAGTCAAAGTTTTACTCTGAATAAAAAATAATTCTGATAATCAAAACCATTCCAAAATATAATGCAAGTGAACCCTCCATCAATATAGAAATTCAAGGAAAAGTTGTCTGGTCATCTGTCAGAGATGCTATAAGGAGGAGGAGTAAGTGACCTTGAGTAGTTTATATCTCCAAGAAGCCTTTTTGCTCAGTTAGCAACTCTAAAATTGGCTTGGATAAGGTCTAGCTGTTCCTGAGGCCCAGCTGCATTGTCCTCAAGACAGTCCCCTGAACAAGTCCTTTGTGTCAGTGTAATTTCTTCCCCTGAAGAATGTATACCTGACCCTGACATGTTGTTTCCAGCCCTTTCAAATGTCTGCTTTGTGAATCCCTCTTATTGCTGTGGTGGTTCTAACTTCAAGAGGCTGAGGTGTAATCTATACAACTACTGAAACTGAGGGATCTAAATTAAGCGAAAGCCTTTCAGTTTCCTTTAAAAAACAGACCAGAGTTATGAATAGAGCCATAAGATAGTCAAGAGTTATTCAACCAGAGGTAGCTATTTGATTGATAAATCAATTTGCAGGAATATATTAAATGATTAATGAATCTGTCATATCAACTAGGACATTTGCTAATTGTTTTCAAGGTTCCGATAAACGTAATGGCAATTAATTGCACCTGCTATAATCCACGTCCTGCTTGGAGCTGACGTGCAAGTCTAACGTTCATTTTTCACTGGTGAAGAGACTTTTGTCTATTCTGCAGCTTTCTCCACACCTGCCTGATATAGGAAAACAATATTTGTGTTAGGCAGACTCCCGCTTATTAATGGCTATAAATTTAAAGGCCGTGCAATTCTCCCTACAAACAAAGGTGAGAAGAAGTTTTGCAAGCCACCCAAGAAAGAAAGTGGTGTACTTACAAATCTAATTTTCATCTGAGTATAGAATACTGTGGTTCCCTGAGGCAGGCCTTGATATCACAAAAGCCATTTCTGGCAGATTGGAAGGATTATTCCCTTCTGGGTTTCCAGCATCTGACAGGAGAGAGAGTGAAGGTCCTCCTCTCAGGGGGGCTGGCAGCTTCATGAAGCAGATGGGACCTGACAGGTTATTTCAAAGAAATGGAGGCTCCGAAGTAGGAAGCAGGTATGCCTGACGGAGTAATGGGAGGCTCCTCATTTAAGCAGGGAGAGCCAGAACCCAGTAGTGGCAGGAGACATTTATTCATGTCAGAGGAGCCTTGCCAGCCATCCATCCCAGGAGCCTTGACAAAACAGAACGGTTCAGAGTGCTGAGCGCCCAGGATGCAGAATTCATGAGGCAGTTTAACCCTGTTAATGCCATCCACTTCCTGCAAATGCTGTGAAAAAGTGGATTTCATTCCTGTACGCCCTGTGCTCTTCACCACTGGAGCCCTCTAGAGCACATTTTCCATTTTCTTTTCTCCTTACCATGTCACACTTGCTACTTTCCCTAATTTGTAGTTTTAAGAGTGAGAATCAGCTGTAGAGTCTCTCCATGCTCCAGAACAAGGTGCCACAGGCTTGGGGCGGGGTAGAAGGCTGGGGAGAGTCACGTGGCCTGCCATCCCAAATATAGATGCCTGCCCACCTCTTTGAGGAAGGGAGTGGGGCAGGAGATGAAAGGTCAAAGGCCGGCTCCACCACCTCGTTGCCCACTCTCCTTCCGTTCTGCTGTCTGCACATCCCCTCCCCCTTCCTTTCCCTGTGCTGCCAGAGCTGGAGGGTCCCTCTTGAGCCGTGATCAGCTTCTACTGCCATGACCCCCGCTTCCCCCACCACAATTACCCTGTAGGCAAATCTAGGAAGTATCCAAGAAGAGGCCTTAAATGTTCCCCTTCCTAAATCAGGCCATTTTGACACCATGGTGGCCATGGTCCCACCCAAGGCAGCCGGCGGTATGACCAGGTAAGAGCCATTGAGCAGCACGGGCTTGAGAGAATCGAGTCACAACGCATATTCCTAGTGGCCTATACAGGCTACAGCCCGTCCCCATCAATCCCTGCCCCTTGTCACTGCTTCCAGCAAACTTCACAAAGCTGCCACCTGGCTTCCTTCCCTTTCTCTCTTCTGCATTCCACACCACTCCCCCACCAACATACATGAACCAAAGGCAAAATATAACATCTAGATTCTGGCTAAATCTGTTGTTCTAGTGCTACATATTTGGCTAGGTTAAGGAAATACAGTTGTTAAAGGAGATGTGCCCTAAAACAATTCCACTATAGACTTTTTTCCCCAAAATAAGAGCAATGTCTACAAGTAGGTTCCTTGTTTGAACTATTCCTTGGTATTTTCCTATCAGCTTGATAAAGTTTCTCTTTGTTCCGTCTTTTCACGGCAATAGGCTCTGAAACCAGGGATTTGAGGTCTATTGGCAAAAAAAGGTTATGTTTTTAAAACACAAATATAGAGGTAACATTAAAATGCTAAAAGAATGTAGACACCTGTATAATTAAGATTTCATCTTGCTTTGTGACCAGAGTTCAAGGTCCAGGACATAGTATATGTAAAAGACATTATTTTGACTTCTGCTCATATCTGCTGTACCCACCATATATAGGAATGATAGGGTAGTTTCCACCTTGGGCTCCTATACAACCATTTTTATACTATTCCCTACAGTAGGGAAGCTGGGGGGAGCTTTCTGAATGGGCAAAGCAAGAGACACCTGGGTCCAAGCTGTGGCATGAGGAGCAATAAAAATGCCAGGCCTGAGAATATCTGTTGTGAACTTAGACTAATGAGATGGATCCTTAGGAAACATGCCCTGCCCCACTTCAGTCTAAACACAACAGCATGGTGATCCTTCTAAAACATGAGTTTTATCACATCGCTCCTCTCCTTGAAAGTCTGCAGTGGCTCCCCCATGTCATTTAGCTACAGCCAGAGCCAAATTCATTATAGTGTCTACATTGCCTTCATCATCTGGTCTTGTTATCTCCTTGACCACTTCTCCATGAATACACTGAGAACATTCCAGTCTTCAGACTTAGCCTGGGCTCTTCCCAGAACTTCCTAGAGTTCTGCCTAGAACTTTCTCCCCCTGATTATCCCCCATGGCTTTCTCCCTCACCTCTTGCTTTCTTTGTCTCCGTAGCACTTGTACCATCTAACATACTATATATTTTGCTCATTTATCTTGACGGTCATCTTCTCTGCTATGTGATAAACTCCATGAAAGCAGGGAGTTTTGTTGTTTTTATTCTCTGCTATATTCCCAGAACCTGGAACAGTGCCTGCCACATAGTAGGTCTTCAACAAATGTTTTTTGAGTGGGTGAATGAATGGGTGAATGCCATCATATATGTGTGAGCGTATCTAAACAAGTGTTGTCTTATAAAATTGAAGTGCAAGACAACATCCTAATTAAAAAGAAAGGTCTAGAACTATTGTACACACATCTAGTTTTGAGCCCTGCTCTATCACTTTCTCATTATTGTTTAATTTCCTCACATTCAATTAAAATAGGATAAAAAAATTTGCAGCTTTTCTTAGAATTTTTGAGATAGATTATGAAAATCATTTTATAAATTGTAGTGCTAGTAAATGTTCATTAGTCTTCACTGATGTCACCTTATATAACAATACATTTTCCCAGTGTTTAAGGAAATTATTGAGATCCAATAAATACATGTAATATATCAAATGAATTGCACAGCAATTACTCAAAATAATTTGAAATTCTTCTTTTGGAGAAGCCAGATAGATATTGATTTTTGAACCCCAGTGGGATTACCCAATGCCCCATGTTATTACTGGTCATATTCATTTGCTTTGAATTCTAATAACTTTTGTCATATCTCAAAAATAAAATTCAGCCCCAAAGAATTAGTTATTGCCACTATTCAAGAGAAAGTATCAAAACCTTCTAAAACAACTCCAGAGTGACAATAACAATCATTGTAAAAAAAATAAGCATTTAAGTCAATAAACATATTTAGAGCATGTAGAGATCCACCCTTGGTAACTACTTTGAAAGGAATAATACTAATTCAGCCACATCATTTTAAAAAGTATATCTCTCTCACCAAGATGACTGGAATTCTACCATTAAAAGCCTATAATGGGGACTTCCCTGGTGGCGCAGTGGTTAAGAATCCACCTGCCAATGCAGGGGACACGGGTTCAATCCCTGGCCCAGGAAGATCCCATATGCCGCAGAGCAACTAAGCCCACGCGCCACAACTACTGAGCCTGCACTCTAGAGCATGTGAGCCACAACTACTGAGCCCACGTGCCACAACTACTGAAGCCCACGCACATAGAGCCCACGCTCTGCCACAAGAGGAGCCACGACAATAAGAAGTCCACGCACCACAATGAAGAGCAGCCCCCGCTTGCCCCAACTAGAGAAAGCCCGCACGCAGCAATGAAGACCCAACACAGCCAAAAAAAAATAAAAATAAAATTTTTTTAAATTTTTTAAAGCCTATATTTATGAATTAATTGTGTGTTCTCAGATTCATAAGCATCCATTAGCACACTCCTATTCTGGCCATTAGTGGAGCACTCTCTCTGCCTGCTCTCCTGGAGGAGGGTCAACCTGGGATTTTTTCTGTAAAATGAAAGAGTAAAGGGGAATGAGGAGGGATGATGATTGTTCAGAATTCTAGGAGAGGTGTGATTTCCAGGCATATTCACAAATGATCTCGGAGTTACATGATTTTATCTCTGAGGACACATCCACCTCATATAATAAAATGAAGAAAAAGCATGGGATCATTGTGACATTGAATAACCAAATTATTTTTAACAACTTATCAAGACATAATTCATATACCAGGAAATTCATCCATTTCAAGCGTACAGTTCAGAGACTTTTAGTATAATCACAGTTGTGCAACTGTAACAATAATCTAAGTTTAGAACATTGCTATCATTCCAAATAGAGGCCTGTGCCCAGTAGCAGTGCCCTTCCCAGCCTCCCCCAGTCCCTGGAAACCATAAATCTGCATTCTATCTCTATAGATTTGCCTATTCTGGATATTTGACATAAGTGTGATCATATAATATGTGGTCTTTTGTGACTTATTCTTCTTAGCATAAAGTTTTCAAGGTTCATCCATGTTGTAGCATGCATCTTTACTTCATTTTTATTGTCAAATATGTTCCATTGTAGAATGTGCCACATTTCATTTATTCATTCATCAGTTGATGGACATTTGGGCGGTCCTACTTTTTGACTACTATGAATAATGCAGCTATGAACTTTTGTGTATACTTTTTGCTCACTGTCTTTTAATATATCAAGTACTTTGAGAAAATTCATAAACTTTGCAACTATACCATCTAGCACTCAAACTCCAATTTGCTGTATGATCTGCACGAGTGTTTAATTTCTCTGAGCCTCTGTTTCCTCATCTGCAACTTGTCCTAGCAGAAAATGAGTTCTCAAACGTGATGTTTATGCAAGAAACTCAAAAAAGTTCCAAACATTTTATCCTGTCAGTCTTCACAACTGCCTTTACAAGGCACTGCTCGTTGGGCAGTGCTCTCTCTCTGAGTCAATTTAAATAATCTAAATTTTGCAGGTAAAATTTAAAGAATAAAAAATAATAAGCTGCAATCGATAATATTTGTTAATAGAGTAAAAATTCAATTGAGCATGCCATTTTTGATGAGCAAAAATGACTGACTTGTAAAGAAGATTTAAATAATACTTATGAGTTTAAATGTAATTTTATTGTTTTGTGTGTGTGCTAATTTATCAGTATAGAAGGAAAAAGGAGAAATAGTAGTATGCTTTAGCATCCTTCATTAGTCAAACAGACTTTTTTTCAATAGCATTCTTAGGATAAATTGCTAATAACCATTTTGTGTCAAAATCAATTTTTATGTAATAGTCTTGGTTTCAACCTATTCCATAAAACTGGAATTTACTATATTCAAGTGCTGACAATGGTTCAAACTTTAATAGAAGAATATATGGAAAGTATTTCTCTTTTTTTTTCTGACTATGGTACATTAAGTCTTCAGAGGCGGCAAATGTTTAGCAACACATTACTTATCACTATGTGACTGCATTAGAATCTAACTCGGAAATGTCTTTTGCAATCAGCAATGACTTCTTCCTGAATTGCTCCTACCAGGCAGTCATTAGCAAATTCTGTACCTTTTAAGACAATCTATAGACAAATAGTTTTCTTTATTTATGATCTGCTTTACTAAGATAAAATCAGCCCAAGAGGACTTTTATTACTTTTCCAAGGACATCATCACTGTTTTTCCCCTTTGTACCCTAAAGAGCTTTCTCTTCTTAGAAAGTGAACACCACAGTTGACCTATAAACCAGATATTTCTGTTCATTAAACCTATCCAGCTAATCAAGAGAAACAGGGAAGTTTTGTGCACTGGCATACTATTAATGTTGGGACTTATTCCTTCTCATTCACATTGTAATGGAATTTTTTCCCTATGGTTCATTCATCACTTTAAAAAATTAAGCCAATTTAGAAATATAATTTGAATGTATAATTGAATTTGTCAGTCGATCTTAGCCTTTACAAGTTAATCAAGTAACAGGGACTTAAGGAAGTTTCCCACACACGCTCTCTCATTTACGGGCAGCCAATCATCTCCTAAATAGAATGTCATGTTCTTTCAGGACTTTTTGCTGATTAGATCCTCATTTTTATTTTAGAGGACTGAATTATTTTTTTCCTGGCAATCAAAATTCTTGCTATCAGTCAAACTGAAAGGAAGAAAATGGCATAATTTTAGCTAAAATATTAGAAATGACAAATAAGTGAAGTAAGTTAACTGGAGTGGAAAAGAAATGTGTAATTAAGCAGCACAAGGACCATATGTCAGAGTCTTCTATAGTAACAGATGGGTGGAGAGTTTAGACTTTTTGCAAAGACCAATGTAGCTGTCAGGAAATTTTAGTCCTCTTGATGATTCACAGGACTTGTTGGGGATTTCTCACCTCAACCAACAACTGACAAGTTAGTTGTTGCTGTTGTTTTCCATTAAATATAGGAGGGTAGATCAGTTAACTGTAAGCTATGGCAAATTAAGTGGAACAAATTATAATGGGAAAAAGATACATGCATGGTTTAAATAATTTAAATATGTGTAAAAAGAGGCTTATTTGGAATCTTAAAATATCTAAATTGCTACCTTTCAAATACTACTCAGCCCTGTGTCAAGCATATTTTGAAGTTTTTAGTGGAAATATGTGCCACTCTGAAAATAGCAGCTATTTCCCAGTGTTCCACTGGTGCTCTAGGCATAGAATACTCTTTAGATTTTCTCTAAACACCTGGGAGGCAGGCCATTCAGATTAAAAATGGATGTTTTAGTCCTGCTTTGTGTTGGCAGAGAAGCACCTCGACACGAGGTGACCTCACCTCCCTAGAGCCCAGAGCAGCCCAGAGCTAGGCTGTTCCATTTGGAGAAAGGAATGGCAGGATCTGTAAGCTTCAGTACTAGACTATTTCTAAACTCTGGAAGAGACAGAATTAAATCTAGGTCCCAATATTGGAATTTGTATTCTTCTTTATCCTCAACAGTACAGTAGGATTGCCAAGATTAGCATGTTAAGAAGTATTAGTCGCCATTTTGTTCAAAGAATCAATATCATCAACTCATTTTATGAATAGGAGTGTGCAGTACAAGAACAATGAAGTGAACTTCCTTCTCCATTTGGCATTTCTGAAACTGATGATAAAATATTCAGCGTTTCGATGCTAGCACAGTTCCAGTCGGATAAGTAGGATTTTAACTATGATTCCTACCCACTTTCCTTATGTCTTGGAATTATGGAAAGTTAAGAGTCCCTCAGACATTTTACTTCATTCACTCTCTGATGCAAAGTATATATGGAAAGATTAAGAGTATTGCAAGCCTACTAGGTGCCAAGTTTTATTTGTGAATTACAAATATATTTTACATATGTTAAATTATATTTAATTCCCTTGCATTATCAACATTTCTCCCTTCACCGAGTCCTTTCCTTCAGTTTAGTCTTTTTCAAGACACTTCCATTCAAAAAAGGAATCTTTTTATCTTTGTTCTCCTTCAAACTGCTGTCCATCTCCACTTTCCCTTCACAGCCAACACAAAAGAAAATGTACCATCTTAACTGCTTTTAAGTGTATAGTTTAGTAGTGCCAAGTACATTCACATCGTTGTGTAACCAATCTCCAGAACTCTTTTAATCTGTAAAACTCAAACTCTATACCCAATAAACAACAACTCCCCATTCCTCTGCCAACCAGATCCTGGCAACCACCATTCTACTTTCTGTCTCTATGAATTTGACTACTTTAGGTTGCTCAAATCAGTGGGATCATATAGTATTTTTCCATTTGTGTGGCTTGTTTTACTTAGCATAATGTCCTCAAGGCTCATCTAAGTTGTAGCATGTGTCAGAATTCCCTTTCTTTTTAAGACTGAATAATATTTCATTGTATGTATATACCAAGGTTTGTGTATCCATTCATCCATTCATGGTCAATAGATACTGGAGTTGCTTCCACCTTTCGGCTACTGTGAATAATGCTACTATGAACCCAGGTGTACAGATATCTCTTTAAGACTCTATTTTCAATTCTTTTGAATATACACCCAAAGGAGGAATTGCCGGATCATATGGTTAATTCTATTTTTAATTTTTTAGGTAACCACCATACGGTTTCCCAAACCATTTTACATTCCCATCAACAGTGCACCAGGGTTCCAATTTCTCCACATCCTCATCAACACTTGTTATTTTCTTTCTTTCATTTTTTTATAGTAGCCATCCTAATAGGTGTGAAGCAGCATTTTTAAACCTGAAATTTTAGACAGTCTTTCAAAATGTGGTTTGCAAATGACATACATTAGAATCACTTCATCAACATATTGGAACCATTCAGATTCCTGAATCAAATATCTGGAAACTGGGCTTGAGCAATAGTTCAACAAGTTCCTCAGATGATTCTTTTGAGGACTTTTGACAGACAACCCACTATATTGGATGGATGTGATGTGAAAGCACCTCAAAGTAAGAAAGAAAACACCTAGCCAGTCCTATAGATACTGTGTAGAGTAGAATACTTGCTATAAAAACTCTCACTTTTAATCTGGATAAGTTAAGATTACATAGAAACAACTAATAATTTTGCAAATACAACTAAGTCCTTGAGTCACACGGTGCTGAATGTTACTGTTATCATCACTGAATTGATGGAAAACTACAAGCACTTTCATTATGTTCATTTGATGTGTGTCCGGTGTGGTGTGTGTGTGTATATATGTGTGTGACATATATAATGATCTCTGACTTGCTGCACTGGCAAAGATTTTTATTTTTATCCATTTCCCTTCTTCTGAGCAGTAAAAGTCAGGGTTGAAATTTCAGTTCTTTTACGATTATTTGAGTTGTTCACACTGACTACTGTGCTAGGCACTGTTTATTTTCTACAGAGTAGACAGTGCCTTAGACCTTAGCTATCTGGGATGGTACTTGTTTATTATAAGAGAAGACTTTAGGGACTACAGTGAAATTGTGTCCAAAATGACAGCAGGTAGGAACATGGGCTGAGCAGGAATAAAATCAGTTTTCACTGTAAGTGAGAAATAAGTTAAAAGCTGCTTAATGTCAAGATTTGAATTAAGAAGCTTTAGTTTATGCCAAAGAATTTTTAAAACTTAAACTACTTGTACTGATTTTGCATCAGCAAAATTACACTTGTAAAATCACATATAAGCAGACCCTTCACTTCCAAAACACTGGGCATCTTTCCAGACCTTGTCTTCAGATTTATTTTGTTTCTATAGTTCTATGCTGGTACTTTTGTGCTTCTGAAACCCTGTCTACTTTCAGCAATTATTAAAAATGTTACGGGTTTTGATTTGCATCACTGCAGCATATGAACTAAATTACTTTTCATCTGCAGGTTTAAAGCAGAATAAAACTCTTCACGATAAAGTTTCATACTGTTAAGATATGAGTCACTGAACCGTGGAATCCAATGAGCCAACACCAAGGCAGCCAGGAAGAGTGGCTGCCTTTTGTTCCAGTTTTTACCATTCCAGCTAAACAGTCTGCTGTTCTAGGAGGTTTTAAATGCTAAGCCCCTGTGTGGCTTTTAGAAATTGATGAATAATTTTCTGATCAAAGCAACCACTGAGCTCAACCAGAGCACAGCACAGGAAGGCACCACAACTTGTGAGTCATGGCTTAACAATGCAGTTGCCAATTCAGCGCGGAAAACTGTGCTCTCAGAAGCATTTGAAGAACAGATATTAGAAATCATGATATCGTTACTAAAATATAATTCACATTCTCCATTCAGTGCCTTCACCCAAGGGTAAAATCAAAGTTATTTCTCCTTCTACCGGGTGTCCTTGCTTTTCTTCAATGCTTCTTCCCTTTGCTCTAGCTCAGTTTTATTTAGATAAAAACTGCAACATCATTAAAAAGATAGGAAGTAGTTCATTAATAATGTAAGAAATAAGGATAGGGATTATGTTTTACTTATATGCATACCTCTAGGTGTTTAACACAGTTTGTTGCACATAATAAAGAATAAAACTCTAAATGCATGAATTAATTACGCCGAGTTTGTTGGGTTAGTTTTGCCTAGGTTTAAACAGTCCCCTTTGGTCCATAAATCCCTCCAAACACCTTAGCCTTAGCTTCCTTGTTCTTCTGGATAATCTACCCTAAATTCCTCCCATCCCAGGTTGAGTTTCTCCCTTTTAATAACTATTTTATTCTCTTACAGTAAGGGGTCTCATATAAAACTGAAATGACTTTTGGTGCAACTCTCTCACAAACTCTGCTACAATCTGCCTGAAGTCTACTAGGAATTCTGCCTTCTCCTTTTCTTCTCTCTACAGCTTTTGACTTAGACCCACTTTCTGGTACATGCATTTTTCCAAATGAGCCAGTAGCTACCTTGAATTACCCAGAGTGCCCTCCCATCACCACTATCACAAAGAGCCGATTCTTAGGTCACATATCCCGTATCAGTTTGGATACTGGCAAACTGACTTGGGCCTTTGGCATTAAGCTATGTTTGAGGGCTTTCCCTTACTTGGGCTTCATCATCCTAGAATATTTCTGTTCCCTGTTCTAGTTCTAGTTTCCTTTTAAAGAAAGGACTTCTCGTTTTTCCCATATTTCCCCGGATATCATATGCCAAGTTGATTTTCCTTTATCATCCAAGCCTGCTTATGACAGTTCCTTTAAAGCAAGAGTATTCCAAGGGGTACAAGGGGGTTGTGTTTTGAAAGTTTAAGCAGTTGTTTACACCCCAGAACACTATTTCAAATAAAAATTAAGATGGAAGCTTCCTGAGGGCAGGGACTTCTTTTACTCACTTTATTACAACTATTGCTAATCATCTGCCTGCCTTTCTTCTAAGAAGCTGTCTTGAATCACTGTTTACTCTGTATCTATACAACAATATCAATATAACACTAGATAATGTCTACATAACTTTGAGCAGTATATACATAACAGTGTCTATAAAGTCCATATACAATGAACACACAGGAAGTACTGAATTAACATTTGTTGTTACAATGAATATAACAAATGGATCTCGAGCAGCACTTTAAAAGCCTACTCTACTTAGCCCACATGCATTATCATTCTAATAGTACAGTATCATATGCTCTAACCTCCATTTACCAACGTATTTCTCATGAAACATCTATAGAACTTCAACATAGGGATGAAAGATATACATCTTCCTCTGCTACGATTTTAGCACAATGAGGGTTCACCTTCTCCAGCTCTCCCCTTACTTTTTGAGTGTGAATAGCCTCCCTCAATTCTAGTTCATCTGGGGGTCCCAGACAGGAAGGGACCATTGGAACATATTGGGTACCACAAAAAAGAGTAAGGAGTGGAGATTTAGGCTTCTGCAGGGAGGTAAGGAATAGGACAGAGTTTGGTGAAATAAAAAATAGGAGGGAGTTAAGCACAGGGCTAGGAGGGGCATAAGAACAGAGGGTTGGATCATGATGATGATGGATGGAAGAGGGGATATTTTAATGGTCACTATGTGCCAAAACTGTGGTAAGCATGCTACGTGATTAGCTCATTTAATCCCTACAAGAGCCTAGCAAAGTTTATATTATCACTCCCCATTTTATAGAAGAGGAGACTGAGACTCAAAAATTTCATTTTTCTGTAGTTCTCCATTAAAAAAAAATAATGGCACAAATGAGTACAAGTAGAACTGGTGAGATCTGAATAGGATCAGTATATTGTATCAATGTCAATATCCTGGTTGCGATATTTTACTATAGTTTTGCAAGATGTTACCTCTGGGGTAAACCATGTAAAAAGTACACCCTCTCTATTTACAATAGCCAGAACATGGAAGCATCCTAAGTGTCCTTAGACAGATGAATGGATAAAGAAGATGTGGCACATATATACAATGGAATATTACTCAGCCATAAAAAGGAATGAAATCGGGTCATTTGTAGAGACGTGGATGGACCTAGAGAAATTGAGTTATTTGTAGTGAGGTGGATGGACCTAGAGACTGTCATACAGAGTGAAGTAAGTCAGAAAGAGAAAAACAAATACCATATGCTAACCCATATATATGGACTCTAAAAAGAAAAATGGTTCTGAAGAACCTAGGGGCAGGACAGGAATAAAGATGCAGATGTAGAGAATGGACTTGAGGACACGGGGAGGGGGAAGGGTAAGCTGGGACAAAGTGAGAGAGTGGCATGGACATATATACATTACCAAATGTACAATAGATAGCTAGTGGGAAGCAGCTGCATAGCACAGGGAGATCAGCTCAGTGCTTTATGACCACCTAGAGGGGTGGGATACGGAGGATGGGAGGGAGACACAAGAGGGAGGAGATATGGGGATATGTATATGTATAGCTGATTCACTTTGTTATAAAGCAGAAAAAACACCATTGTAAAGCAATTTTACTCCAATAAAGATGTTTAAAAAAAAAGTACACCCTCTATTTTTAGGAATTGTTTATGCTATAAATATTACCCCTTTCTCTGTCATGTGTGTTGTGAACGTTTTCACCCAGTTTTTCATATGTCTTTTCTCTCTATTTATGGTGTTCTTGGTGATGGAAAGAATTTCACTTTGTGTAGTCAAAATTATTAATAGTTTTTTATTATTACTTCTGGAATTTTGAGTCATAGAAACCCTTTCCTTAGACCCATGTTAAAGAGCAATTTACCCATGTTTTCTTTCAGTACATATGCGGTTTCATTTCTTACGTTTAGACACCTACATCCATTCTCAGGATATAGTGCAAGTTCGGTCTGTTAGGAAAACTGCTGAGCAGTTTCAAGATGACATTTTTTACTCATTAGTCATGAAAGGTTTTCTTAGCACATTGACCTATGCACGTTTTTTCCCTGCCTGATAAGTACTAGGTAACTAATGGCATTTGATTATTGCTCCTACAGTCCTTCCACAGAATGAATGCAATCAGGAACAAAGTTTCAAGGACCAGTAAAAGTATCATTAGTTCCCTAGACTCATGGGATTGTTGTCAGGACTGTCTGTGTTTGAATGTGGTTTTAAATTCACGTGAATTTCTAATGCAGACAAAGAGTTTATCAACTGGCTGCTGTTAAAAAATGCTGAGGAGTTTCTAAACTGGAAGAATGGATTATACTATTTGTGGCTGTTTTCAGTGTTTGGCTTGGGAATATGGGGAAGACAATAGGCATGGCAAAGTAGACCATAATGTCCAGAGCCTTGCGGGCACCCAGTAAGCATCTGGCTCACCTTGGATGACAAGTTAGCATTTTGCTAGCTGCTTCTCACTCTAATTAATGCTTTCTGTTCTATGTATATTGCCACTTTATGTACAGCATTTATTCAAAAAATACATTTCATATTATTTGCCACCACTTCTGGATGTTGTAGAACAACACTTAGTAGTTAGGTCAAGAGGTGGAGGCAACCCACACATCATCAGCAAACTGCCATTATTTAAATCATAACTTTCTCATAAAGAACAGCAATATAATGAAGTAGGGATAAGGGACAGAGCTGAAGCAGAAATAATACACCATAAATAACAGCATAAGTTAAAATCAATTTTCAATTTCTAATGGATCATCTGCGGCTCTCCAACTTTAGTATCTAATTTTCTTTTCCAAATGAGTAGAGCTAAATACAGGGAAATATTTATATTATTTTCCTATTCTTTTGAAGTTTACATTGTATAACAATGAAAATTGTTACATCAGGAACAATTTTATTTTCACAAAAATTAACAAATACATAGATATAAAATATTCAAAAGAATATTAAATTTCTACTATCCTATATTTAAAGACTATAGAAATAATTATAATGAATTATTGAGGTCAAAACATCATCAACTTGGATTAAAACGGTATATTGTAGAATTATTTGTAACATAAACAGAGGTAGCCCTTACAAGTCACCGGTATGTTTGCACAATAAGAATTTAAGTTCTTCAGCATCTAGTTCAGTTTTAACTTTTCATTAGTGTATTTCCATAAGAAATCCAATGCAGTCAACTCTTACCTCTTGCATATTGTAATATCTTTGGAGCTACTTAATCCAAGGTAGTTCCTAGAACCATCACTCCATCTCCTACTGTTAGCTGATGTGTGGAAAGAACGTAAAAAAAAAACTATGGTAATTTTGCCTAAACTTGAAGCTACACAATGTCAAATCAGAAAGTTAAAGATAAATGTAGAAAATTAATTACTCATGCAAACTGATTAGTATAGATTAAGAAACTCATAATAAAAATTGAACCTCTTCCCACTAGCTGTTTTGGCAGTATAAAGCTATGATGACTCTTAAAGATAACATAATTATGATGGTAAATTTGCCATTACAAAATAGATCATAAAATGCATTCAAAAGGCTAACACAATTCATATTTAGATGATCCGCCTTTGGATTATTTATATTACTCATCCCTCCGACATAAGTGTATTTAATTAATCTTTGGGTATAATTTAAAGTTCTGTAAAATTAAATGTATCGATGATGACTTTCAACTCAGAAAATAACCCAACATCTGATTAACGGGAATGCAAGGATTTGCCAGCCTTTAAAATGTGTATTGTTTCTATTTATTATAACTATTACTTTAAAAGTTAAAATAACTGCTAAATACTAATGAGAATGGCTCATTTTTTTTTTAATGGGCAATAACAAATTGTGACATGGATCTGAAGAAATGGGAAATATTATTTGCTTGTGGGAATGCAAACTGGTACAGCCACTTTGGAAGACAGTCGGCAGTTTCTCACAAAGCTAAACAATCTTGCCATGTCATCCAATAATCATTCTACTAAGTATTTACCTACATGATTTGAAAACTTATATCCACACAAAATCTGCACACTAATGTTTATAGATGTCTTATTCAAAACTACCAAAAATTGGAAACAACCAATATGTCATTCAATAGAGAATGTATAAATAAACTGTGGTACATCCAAACAATTGAATATTGTTCAGCATTAAAGGAAAATGAACCACAAAAGACAGGGATGGATCTTAAATGCATATACTAAATGAGAGTCATTTAGCAAGGCTATGTACTGTATGATTCCAATTACATGGCATTCTGGAAAAGGCACAACTATAATACAGTGAAAAATATCAGTAATTGCCAGGAGGGAGGGGCACAGGTGGTAAGATTGAATAGATAAATTATAGGGGATGCTTTAGGGTGGTGAAACTATTGTTTTCGATATATTAATGATGGATACATGAAATTATGCATTTGTTAAAACCCATACCACATTAGAACATAAAGAGTAAACCTTAATGTACGAAAACATATTTTGGAGGTTCCATGACCCCAGAAAGGAATGTAACCTGTGAGAAGAGACTCGAACTCCATTACAAATGTATGAAACAACTTCACTGAAGGGGATGTGGGGGAAGGTGCTGACCTAAGCAACTTTGGAAATGAGTAACTTTGAAAATGAGCCTGTAAGACTGAAAGAAAAAGAAACTGCACATAAACATTGTACTCTAGTTGATAAAGTTGCTTCCCATTGGAGCACAGGTTCATAATTCTGATACTGCTACACGGGTATACTGGGATTGAACAATTAAGTGAAAGGCTGTAGATGGTGGAAGCCAGATTTCTCACTGCTGTAGTGGGAGACTGCAGATAAATGAGGAAAGACGGCTGAATGATCTAACAGATTAGAGTTGTAGACATCAGTATGAACTCATGTTTAGCTTAATGTAGATACATATAGTTACATAAATAAATATATATACAGTTACACATATATACACACATGGATACATATACACAGTTACTATATACACATATTTCCTTGCTGTCAGCTAAGAGGACCTGAAGCAATGACACCCCCATAGAAATGAGTACATCTAATGCCCAGATATTGGTTTCTAATCTGTTGTCCAATAAGAAGAACCAGGGCTCCTTAAAACAATAGTTCATGAGTCTGGAATATCTTGTAATACCAGAAAGTAGGGAAATATATACATATATTTAAAACCAACATTGTTGGGGGTATGTCAAGAAACATGAGAGCCAATCATTAGTGGCCAAAGTTGGAACAATTTGTGCAATAAAATAAAGGAGCTGTATTAGTCTGTTCTGGCTGCCATAATAAAATCATAGAATGGGTGGCTTAAACAACAAATGCTTATTTTCTCACAGTGCTGGAGGCTTGAAATCTGAGATCAGGGTGGCAGCATGGTTGGGTTCTGGTGACAGCTCTTTTCCTGGCTTGCAGAGAACTGCCTTCTAGCTGTGTGCTCCCATGGGCTTTACTCAGTGCATGCACACAATAGAGACAGCAAGCTCTCTGGTGTCTCTTCTTACAAGGGCACTAATCCCAGCAAACCTGGTTCCCACCCTCATGACTTCATCTAACCGTAATTACCTCCCCAAAGCACTGGAGGTTAGAGCTTCAACATATAAATTCAGGGGGCAGGGGACACAAACATTCAGTCCCTAACAGTAGTGTTGGATTATAATGCTTATTTCCCATTTCCAATAAGTATGTTGCTTCCACTCTAAATATATATATCTCTCTCTTGGATCTTGACCTTATTTGCTATTATCTCTGCTGGGTTTTATTATCTCCCCCTGAACTACTATCACAGACTCAGAAATGGACCCTCTGCCTTCAGCCTTGTCTACAGTTCATTGTATTTTACAAAGTGACCCAGAGTCACCTCTTTAAGTATAGCTGTCACTATGCTTCTCCTTTGCTTAAAATCCTTAAATGGCTCCTCACTACCCAGATTCCTCAGTGTGGCCCTTTATAAACTGACCCCAGATTACTTTCCACCATCTCTCCCTGACAGAACCCAGACATCCTATAAACCAGGACAAACACAGCTTACATCCAAAGAGAAATTACAGAAGAGACCTTCTAACAGACCTTGACTGACACTCCAAGGGCAGGAAAGAAATGAGGAAAGTTGATGGGATGTCAAGAAAATTAGTAGCAAGCAAATGACAGACACCACCTAGTTCAAGGCACAGATTTAAATGGGGTAATGTTTCATAAATATTTTTTGAAAAGAACTGAAATCAATTCAAAAATGGTAGATAATGGATATGAGCATTTCTGCTTATGTCACATTCATGGAAAAAGATAACAATAAGTGTACTACTTTACACATAGTATGCACTTTAAACACTTTGCATGGAAATTCTCTTTTGGACTTTTGAAAATACTTCACATAACATATTTAATATGTGTGAAGTTTCCTCCATCCTCATTCCTCTTGCCGTCTCCACTGTTCTTGAAAAGCTGGCTGGCACAAGCAATATAGTACAGAATTTAATCTGATGGCATATACTCATAGTTTTTTGGCCACGACGATGTTTAAGTAATAAAAATTTGAGCAACATTTTAAAAAATGGAGAATTCACATTTAAATCTGGATTTCTGGCTTCCCTTGAAAAATGTTAAGTTCTGTGATTCAGAACTTTTATTGCTGCACAACAACATTCTGCGAGAACAGAGTGGCACTTGCAGCTGGCCAAGTCCACTCAAGTAATTACCTCTCTCACTTCTGTAGGCATTTGAGTTTGAGTCAGACAGACGTTCATGAGTCTTGATTCTGTCAATAACCAACAGGGAGGACCTACGTGTATTATATAAGCTCTCTGTAGCCCACTATCTTCAGCTATAAACTTGGGATAATAATAATCTGTCAGAAATACTGTTATTTTGACGAATGAGTGAAATAATTTATGTAAAGCATTCTGGCACATAGTAATCACTCCAGAAATTTTAGTTATTTAAAAACTATTTGAAAACAATATCATTGTTCTTCTGTTTTGTTATTACTAACAAAGGCATAGAGTTGAAAATAAAAGTAATAGAATGTTGGGGGAAACAAATAGTAGATTAGTTTTTCTAGGAAGCATAGTTCTGCTGTTAATATTTGATATAAATTTGCAATAAAGGAGAGAAAGGCTAAATCATCCTCTTAAAATTCTTTATGATTTTCTTCACGATAATTCACTATCCTGGTCCTAATGCCTGTCTAGCCACGTTGTTACATCATTTGACAGTACCATTTCCTCCATATGTGCCCTAAATATGAATATACCACAGCAGTGGTATGCTGAAAACAACTCATACCAGCTCATAAGGAGTCAATTGTTAAATTTTTGTGAATCTTGCAACCCAATAACATCAGCCATGATGGGAGTATTTACACAGTGGAATGAGCAAATTCTGGATATTAGGACTATTTTCTTCTCAGAGAGTCTCTGCACACCACTGACCCAAGCCTATGAGGTTCTCTGTCAGCTTTCTCCCTTAAGAAACGCATTCATCCTCATGGTTTCAACTGTCACTTAAACTCAGACTTCATCCACATCTCAAACTAAGAAGATTCTGCAAAGCAAAGGAAACAATCAACAAAATGAAAAGGCAACCTACAGAATGGAAGAAATATTTGCAAACCATATATCTGATAAGAATTAATTTTCAAAATATATAAGGAACTCATACAACTCAATAGCAAATGATGATGATGATGATCCAATTTTAAAAAATGCTCAAAGGACCTGAATTAACATTTCTCCAGAGAAGACATACAAATGGCCAACAAGTCTATTAAAAGGTGCTCAATGTCACCAGTCATCAGAAAAATGCAAATCAAAACCACAATGAGGTATCACCTCACACCTGATAGCATGGCTATTATTTTAGAAAGAAAAAAAGATAAACTTTGCCAAAGATGTGGAGAAAAGGGAGCCTTTGTACACTGCTGGTGTGGAAATGTACACTGGTTCAGCCGTTATGGACATTACAGAGGTTTCTTAAAAAATTAAAAATAGAACTATGATATAATCCAGTAATCCCACTTCTGCATATACATGAAGGAACTGAAATCAAGATCTCAAAGAGAAACCTGCATCATTTTTATCCATTGCAGAACTATTGACAATAGCTACATTATGAAACAACCTAAATGTCCATTGAAAGATGAATGGATAAAGAAAATGTGATACACACACAAACACAATAGAATATTATTCAGCCTTTAAAAAGCAGGAAATTCTTCTCTTTGTGATAACATGAATGGAATGGAGGGCGTTATGCTAAGTGAAGTAAGCCATACACAGAAGACAAATACTCGATGATCTCATTTGTATGTGGAATCTAAAATAGTCAAATTCAGGGAAGCAGAAAGTAGAATGATGATTAGCAGAGGTTGGGAGAAGGCGGAAATTGGGAAGTGATGGTCACAGTGTACAAAGCTTCAGTTATGCAAGATAAATAAGTTCTGGAGATTTACTATATAGTATAGTACCAATAGCTTACAATGCTACATTGTATACTTAGAATTTTCTAAGACGGTGAATCTTATGTTGTGTTCTTACCACATACACATACTAATACTAATTAATAATAGTAATAATGGGGTGGGAGGAAATTTTGAGAGGTGGTAAATATAACCTCGTTGGTGGTGAAGGTTTCACAGGTGTATATTTACCCCCAAACTCATTGAGTTGTATATATTAAATATGTACAGCTTTTTAAATGTCAATCATACCTCAATGAAGTGGCTTAAAAAAAATCTAGTTTTAATCCCCCTTCTTAACTTCATTATTGTCTTTAATAACCTGGTAAGTATTTCCAAACAGCATCCTGCTCAGGCCCAGCATTACTGCTGATATTTCTTAGGGCTTCCATAACAAAGTGTCACAAACTGGATGGCTTAAAACAACAAAAAAAACCACCATATTCTCCCATAGTTCTAGAGGCTAAAATCTGAAATGAAGGTGTCAGCAGGGCCATGCTCCCTCTGAAACCTAAGGGGAGAATCCTTCCTTGCTTCTTTCTTCCTGCCTTCTGGCCGTAGCCCTCAATTCTTTGTATTCCTTGGCTTGCAGCTGCTTCACTCCAATCTCTGCTTCTTTGTTACATGGGCTTCTCATCTCTGTGTCCAAATTTCCTTCTTCTTTTAAGGACACCAATCATATTGGATTAGGACTCACCCTAATGATCTCACCCTAACTTGATTATATATGAGAAACCTTATTTCCTAATAAGGGCACAATCATAGGTGTTGGGGGTTAGGATTTTAACATATCTTTTGAGAGGATATAATTCAGCCTATAACAATTATTAAAACCAAACATTCAATCAAAAAATCTCCTCTTCTAGATTTACTCAGTTCTTTCCGTTTATACACCTTGGTGACATTTCTGAAATCTTCATATTCCTCAGTCTCCATTGTCAATACCCATTCATCAGATTCTGGGTAGTGTGTATTTTATGCCACTGCTTTAACTATTGCAATAATTCCCTACAGGTCTTTGCATCTACTGTTATCTATCTTTCCTTCCAAGGCAAACTGCATTATATTTTTACCACCCACCCTGTCCAAAAATTTTTAGTGTCCTCCCATTGCCCATATAAGATGTAAATGCCATAGCCTGTTTTGAAAAGCTCTCCACACTAGAGTCTTGGTTTAGGTTTACTTAGTCATGTTTTTTTCAGATTCACTCAAGGCATCCCACTCCTCAGTAGAAAGTGTTGGATTTCTTCCACAAATCTTCACCAACACCTGCAAACCTCTTACTCTGAATATGCGCAGTACGTGTTTTCTTGGCTCATGCAACATAGAACAATTTGATGATTCTTTACTGTTTATTCCCCCTTTCCTCACACAAAACTGTAGGAACTTTAGGGCAAGGATTTTGTTCCTCTACCCTGGCATATTTCCTTGTTCTTGGTAGACATTCATAGATGCTGTTTGATTCTGATATTAAGACTGTTGTCAATGAGGATGTTAATGGGAGATTAAATGGGTAACATTAGGGTCAAAATGTTAAATGACCTTACGGGATATCACAACTGCTTCAAAATGACAAGTTTGAGAGTTGCTATAATGCCATAATGTAGTAATTTTTTAAAGATTAAATTAAGTAGCTAATCATTCATTATTCACTCACTAAACATTTATTTTTCCTACTATGGGCCTGGTACTATATTAAACAACAGGAATATGGCATGCATTCTTCCCTCAGTTATCTCTCTATTCATAGAAAAGCTCAGAATGTACATATGCATACACAAAATATGTATAACTATGTGTATATATATACATGTGTGTTTCTATATGTGTGTACATATGTGTGTGTACACATACACACACAGAGGGAGTTAGAGAGAGATTTTGTTATTAACTTTTCAAGGAAGGAGGAATAGATACACTTTTCTCCCTTATATAATCAATGCCGTAGCTATATAGCACTTTTTGAAATATATGCAAATAAAATTTTACAAAGAGTCAAATCAGATAGAAGCTGCACTGTTCAGTAGTATTGCAATTTATAAGAGAACAGACTCTGGAGATTCATATTCTACTTGTTCCACCCTCTAGGAAAAATACACAAACATTTTATTGTTCTTCAGAGAAAAATATCCCATTCAAGATGAAGATAGCTTAAATTCACAAGCAAAATGAAAGTAAAGCATGAGATTTCTTTGTAATAGGCCAAGAAAAACTCCTACAGCACAACAGGAGCATATTTTAGAGGGCATAATTCAGGATAGAACTGCAGAGAGGTTATTAAAAGTGAACAAAAAGATTATAAACGTGCAAATGTACTGTACAGAAAGTAGTCACAGAGCATAAAATATGCACTGCTATATATGGTGTAAATGTGGAGGTTATGTAGGGCATTATATTAAAGGAAGATCATAGGACAACAAAGTCGAAACAGAAAAGACATCTACAATATACAACCTTTCAACAACCATGGGCTCTGTACATAAATTCAGGGAGAGAGCTGACCAGCATGAGGAACATGAGATCAGGAGCCAAGTGCATATTCTCTTATCACTAGCTAAAAGTTAGGGAGGTTGGCCTTAAGCTGACAGCTTTCTGTACACCCTGTAGTGAAATTCTTAATTTTAACAATACCCACATTTGAAAGAGACTAGATTCCTATTTTCTTCTCTTCCTCAGAGAAAAAAACCCAAAACTTTACATATATAAAGAACCTGACAGATCTAATTTAATTTTCTCATAATACAGAGGAGAAAACAAAAGGCTAGGAAAGTTAAGTGACTTGCCTGAAATCATAGAGCCCTTAGCTAGAGTGATCTGATGACTAAATCCACTCTGTGAAATGAGAGAGAGAGAACCAGTTCCCTTTACTTTACATGTATATATAGATATATACATACACTGAACAAATAGGTATATGAGACAATAAATTTAAATAACAAAGGAGAGCTAATACATAATTATACAATTATATAATGTGGCTTACATGCTTCACTCATTAGAAAAATATGATGATCTATACTGGTTTGTCTAAATCGTCATCATTTTTTTACCATTGTAGTTCTTTCTCTCTCACTTATTCTTTTATGTGCTATCATTGTACATACATATCATCTACATAAAAATAATTATTTTCTTGAAACTTGGATTTTATTTTAATTGCCTGGCATTTTCTGTCCTGCCTTCTGCAATGGCTCAGAGTTGGAGGCATGAAGTACAGGTTCTTCCCCAACTATGTTTCGGTATTTCTGGTTGTCCTTCCCACTAACTACTGTCAAGATGCTTGTGCAGATGCTTGACCGTGCAGAGTATACCCTGCAAAATGCCTGGCACCTGCTATAGTCTATACTGCCTTCCGGAGCTGATCTGTGTCTGCTCTCTTTGTTATCTCATCCCTGTTCAGTCTCACTCTGACCTACAAGGGAGACCAGCTACCTAATTTGTGAGGCCTCATGCAAAATGGAAGTGCAAAGCTCCTTGTTTAAAAGTTATTAAGAATTTCAAGACGGGGACAGCAGGACATTAAGCCAAGTACTGGGCCCTTCTAAGCATGAGGCCCTGTGTGACTGCATGGATCTCATGCCCGTGAAGCCAGCCCGGCCTGCAAGGGTGAATGGAAGGACTGGAGTACTGTTATAGCTTTTGGCAGGAATAGACTCGCTTCCAAGCTAAATTCAGCCTACTGTGCAGAAGCCATTGACTGAATGATGCTTCCCATCTCACTCTATTGCACATCCCCGCTGGCTGCCCCGCCATCTGGGGTATTGTTTCCTGTGAATTTTCACACGGGAATCTCCAGGACTAGAACTGAGGTTGCCTGAATAATTCCATGTGCTTTTCAACTCTATTACCATTCTTCTGATTTTTGTTGATCTTTAGATAGTATCTGTGAAAGTCTCTACCACAGTCCTTGGCATAGAAGAGATACTCAGTATGACATTTTTATTAAAATACTCACAGATTCATAGACAGAACTGAAAGGGACCTAATCAAACCTCCTCATTTTCCAGAGGAACAGATCCTCTGGAATCTGTATCTGAATCGCTGAATCTCAGATAAAGATGTTTAAGATCACAAAGCATTCCTGACATACCCACCTCCATTTCTCTTTCCTTTTGCCCAATGGTCGCCTTCAGGGAATTCTGTCCCTGCTTGATGCTATGCTGGAAGTTTTCTTATCCAAATTATAGACCCATTCTGTTTGGAAGCATGAGATGCTTATTTTCTTTTCCATTATTACCTATCTTAAACATAAGAAGAAGCAAACACTATAATTTCATTTACTCAACAAGTGGTAACTGAGCAATTACTAAGCATTATGCTAAGGGCTGGTGTAAATACGTGAAAAATATAAAAAGGGTTCATGATCTTCAGAAGCATAATCCAGCCATGAAGCAGCTAAGTAACCCTGGAAGGCAGGAGAAAATTGCATGCCAAATGCTTGTTAGAGAAAATTACAGGGGTCCATTGATGTGGGAGATCAGATGAGGTGAGATTGGCTGGGGAGGACCTTATGGGCTCCCAAAGAACAGGAAGTATACATCAAGATGGTGGAGGAGGGGGCAGTTAACATGAACAGGGGCCCAGAGACCAGAGTTAGCATGATTTTTCCATTGACAGTGGAGCTGCTTAGTATTTTTCTCCCATTACGCTTAAATGTACTTTGCAAACAAATAGAGTGAAGCATTGAAATAAATCAAAATCAAAATCTTCTGAAGAAAGCAGAATTACAAAACAGTCAATAATAAAAGACGGCAGAACAGGAGGCCCTCACTGGTGAATGTAAAGAGACAGAAAAGAAGAATGAGACTCTGAAAGAGAAGGCAGATTCCTTGGCCAAGGAGATCCAGTATCTGAAAGATCTGATAGAAGTGGTCCTCAGGGCAAGGGGGAAGAAGAGGATCCCCTAGTTAGGGTAGTCAGGAGTGTGTGTGCTTTTACATAGGAGGCTAGTGCTGAAGCTGTGTGTTTTAATAAATTATTTTGTAGTGAAAGTAAAAATAATAATAACTTATTATATGTTATATTATTATATTATATATTAATATATATTATGTTAATATGTATTATATTAATGTATATAGTATATGTTAATAATAATAACATATACTTCTAATTTCTAAGTCCTAAGAAATTGCTACCTTACAATCTTGGTGGAAGTTAACCAAACACATCATTAACCTTGGTAAGAAGCAGCCAAAACTACATACCAACATATTCAGAGCTATCTTTGCTCAAAAATTCAAAAACTGTTAGAACGGTGTGAAAATGTATAAGGAAGAGCACGTAAGAGGAGCCCTCCTGAGAAAAGAATTCTTATTTTCACCTATAACCCACATTTATAACAGCAGCAAACCAATTGTTGGAGCTTAACAGCATGATGCATTCTCAGTTACAGTTATCCACACACATCAGCCAGTGATAGTTCCTCTGTCATATAGTATCTTTCCATCTGGGTTAGCTAGGAAACGATTATAATATGTCATCTTATCATGGTTAAAAATAAACCCTTGGAATTTAGAACTTCATACAGTTTGTCAGATATATTTAATTGAGTTAAAGAAGCCATTCCACAGACCAAATCCCACCGGCATTATGATAACATAAGTAACAGTATGCACAAACATAGAGGAAGTGCAGGGTAATGGAAATATATGAGGGCATAAATACTTCAAGGGAAAGAGTAACAGTAAAATAAAATTTGATTTAAGGTTCGAATGCTCTATGAGGTCTAATGAATGTTAAACAAATGTGGTCTAACCCTGAGCTTAGATCCTCTAGCATAATAATCCTGGTTCCATGTTTATCTCCATCCATATCCTATTTGATATTGGCATTAGATCAATTAGCATCAAACCCTGAATATTATAAAAGTAGTAATAATATTGGCTATGATAAACAGCAAGCTCAACCATTTTTTTTTAATGTTTTTGCTATGCTTGGCAAAATGCCTGCCATTTTAAAGTTGTTACATAAGCAAGCTAATTAAATAAGTCAAGATAGTATGAATGTAGTTCTTATCCTTGGATAATAAAATATAACCAAGAAAAAAATGAAAATAAATTTTAAAATAAAATAACTTTAAATGTCCAAGGAGTGGTTCAATAATGTATAGTTTTTTAAAAATGCATTCCCTATCTTTATTCCACAGGGCAAAATTATAATATTACCTAGTAAAGGCAATATTTTGGGGTCTAAAAATGGGAAAAAAATGGAAATTATTGCTATACCATTTAGCAATTTTGTTGCTGTTCTTTATCATCAATCATGAATTTTTTATTATGCATGAAACTTTTCTTCACCTAGACTGTGCATCTATGAAGAGCAGTTACCAGAAGACCTTGATTCGCATTCTGATTCTAAGAGTCATTTTGGGAAAATCACTTAATCTCTTTCAATCTCATCTTCTTCATAATAAAATAGAGCTCAACATCTCTCTTATAGCATTTTTATAAGAGCTAAGAGATAAAGTGTATGAGAAAATGATTTGCAACTTGCAATGTATTACACACATTACTGCTTTATTTTAATGGAGTTTTTTCACAGTGATTCCCAATGAGTTTTAACTCAGAGCTATGTTCATTAACTCCAGTTCGTCTATCAGTTTATCTAAGACTTCTCTTAAATTTTACTTTTACATAATGCCTATGACTACCCAAAACAATTATTGAAAAATTTATAAAGAATTATCATCACCTGTTCAGATTTTGATTCTTGAGCTAATGGCAGCCAAGGTCAGCACAGGCAAAATTTGATCTTAAGCAGTTTAGAGATTCTGTTTTCTTCCCTGTGTGTGTGTCTGTGTGTATCATCCTTCACAAATAACTGTGAAGTGACTTACAGTGGTGGCTTACAGAACACTGCGGACAAAGGCCCTTCTATACTGTTATCATTGAGAGACATTACTGATAATGTCTGGGGACAGCTCAGGGATACACAATCCATCGTCATCATAGCGTATCTCTGGGGATGCCAGGGGGAAGTGGAAGTCATGAAGGCTTGACCAACTATGTTGAGAACATGAAAAGAAATGAACAGGCACCGTACACATCTTGAAGATGGACTGGGCTTATGATCTTTTCAACCAGGTAGCAAATGGGATCAGAGTTAGCATTACAAGCAACCTGATGCTTAGGACAGCAGAAAAACAAAACACTTCATGATTCAAAAAGAGCCTGTGTGCTCATGCTGCCTGTATATGAGATGGTTAGTTCTCCTAAAGAGGCCTCATGATGTCTGAGTAGCTCCCTCACAATTAGTGTGTTACGGCAGAAGACAGGTTGAGAGGAGACAGACTGCTCCAGGCGGCAAGCAAAGCATGGGGAAGGTAAAAGTGCTCTGTGCTCTTGGCGGAGCTTCTTCTCCAGCTTTGTTTTGTCTGAGACAAAGGGGCCTAGAGAGGAACCTACTTAATGGCTGGTGCTTCCATTTGTGCCCGGAAGACAACTGCATTTCCTCTAGTCTTCTCTCAAAGATTCTCATCCAAAATAACCAAAGGATGGTTCTCTCTCTTTCTCCCTTTCCATCTCATCATTATGACATTTATATGTGCATTTTAAGCATTACAATAACTAGGGAAGGAAGAGTAATGGAAGGGAGCCAGTAGGGAAGGTATGGTTAATTCATAGCCCACATAATCTACACCCAGAGAATCTATGTATGCAAGTATTTATTTCAACAAATATTTGCTGAATACCTATTAAGTACAATCACTGAGGCCCAAAGAATACTTTACAGAACAAGACAGACAAAGACCCTACCCTCTAGAGCTCACGTTCCATGGAGGAGACAGAAAATAAACATATACGTCATATAATGTCAGGCAGTGACAGGGGCTATGAAGAAAAATAGAGCAAGGTACAAAAATGGAGGGGAAATGGTAGGAGGGATTAGTTCTGGAAGGGCAGAGAAGGCATCTCTGATGACATTTGAGTAAGAACCTGAATGAAGTGGACATGAACCATGTTAATATCTATGGAAGGAAAATTCCAAGGTAAGAGGATAGCAAGTGTAAAGTCCAAAGATGGCAATGAGTTTGCCATTCTCAAAAAAGTGCAAGATAGCCAGTGTCTTTGTGAAGAGTTATAAGTGAGAAGGAAGACCATAGAAGAGAACTTTGGAGAAGCCAGATCAAGTGAGATGGTGAAGGCTGTGATAAAGACTTTGGATTTGATCTAATTATATTTTTAAAGATTTTTTAAAGATTTTGAACCACAGTGCAAATAATTCATTATGGGAAGAGTGAAATTCCATAGAGACCAGTTTGGATGCAGTCAAAGTTAAGTCAGGTGAGAAAAGATGGTGTCTTAGACCACAGTGGTAGAGCAGAGGAGGTGGCAAAAATTTTTCAGATTCTGGCTATATTTGGGAATCTGCCCAAAATGTGCACATGAGAAGAAGAAAAATCACGGATAACTCCTAAATGGACAACATTTGAATAGTGATGTTATTTATTCAGATGGGGAAGATGTGAAGGAGTAGAATCAGAGTAAGAAAATCATGATTCTGGACTGAACATATCAAGTTAGATATCTACTGTACAAGCAAGCCGAGGTGCTTACCAGGCAGGTGGATATAGCAACCTGAGCTCAGTGGAGAGGTCAGTGCTGGAAATAGAAAATTGGGATTCATCGGTATTTAGATATTATTTAGATCCAAAAGATCAAATATTAAAAGATAATAACTCATTTTTTCCACTAAAATTCATTTAAAATGAAAGTAGAAATCTAATAGAAATTATTCCCTGATTTTACAGGAACTACAACCCAGGATTTTTAAGTATTGGAGATGAATGCTGAAAATAACACCAGTGTGAATCACAAATGTTACACTACACAGGCTCTGACTAATCCGTTATGGAAATATAAGGCCCCTCAGACAGAAACGCAGTGTGTGCTTATCTCTGACTAGAAACACTAAGTCAGGTGAGAATAGAAAATGAGGAACTGAACTTGCACTGAACCTTGGGGCAAAAGCAGCTGAAGACAGTTATCATCATTTATTGTAATTATGATTCTGTATTGTACCCTCATCTTGCAATTTGTGAAGGCAAACTGCTTTATAATTGATTTTACTAATCCCTCACAGCCTACTTGATTTATGTGCCTTTTGGTCTCTTTTATTGTCCTAATTCACATGCATTTTAACATGTAAGCCACTTTGATCCTCTTTAGAATACAAATCATAAAAACAAATGTTTTATAATAAACAAGTTGAGTCAGTCAGTAGGTAAACGGTACAAGTTTAACTTTATCAGTGAAGAGTAGAGGCCTAGGGAAATTCACTGACTTTTGTCATTAGCAAGCCAACAACAAGAGTAGAGCACTTATATTCCAACAGGGTCAATGTCAAGGCTGGGCTGTTGCCCTCATCAACTCCTCACTTTTCATATCCCGGAGCATAGCTACTCTGTAAGATGCGGCAAACAATACCTCCTCTGGGTCCCATGTGCCTCTCACTCTGATTTTATCATTTAGGCACATTGCCTTTACCTGACTTCTTCTGTCACAAACAAATTGTGTCCTCCCCTCCCCAGCAACTTCTTAAGTTGGGCATCTGCCCAGGGAGTGCCTTTTCACCCTCTCCATCACACCCTCACCCAGAACAGCACTCCAGCCCTGGGCTTGTGTGTGCCTGGGGTTCTGCTTCCTGGAAGTTGGTCAGATTTTAAAAGCATGGGTCTATTACTTTGAAAAAAAAAAGACAATGCAGATAACATGATCAAAACATTAAAATTGTAATTCGTTCAAAAATTAATTCCTTCAAAATTCAGAAGTGTTAGCCTAAGCCTTGAAGAGTAGAGACCTTGTGAGTCTTGCTCACGGCTTCCTGCTCAGCTTCTGGCATTATGCCCGGCGCATTGTAGGCCATCAATAAACAGACACTGTGGCATCATAGAGACAGGGCATTGTAGAGGTTGAAAGTACAGACTCTGGTGTCAGATCCACTGGGACAAACCATAGTTCTGCTCCTTACTAGCCGTGTGACCTTGGCAAATTACCTAATCTCTCTACACCTCAACATCCTGGTCTGTGAAAGCAAACAGCACCTGCCCCAGAAGATTTTTGGGAGATTCAATAAACCACTACACATATAAAACTCAGAATGTCGTAAGCCCTCAATGTGTTTTAGATAAAGATTAGATTGAGGATGAATTATTTAAGAATTGAGAATGTTATGTGCATGATGAGTTAAAGTCCCCGTTTCCCCATTTATTCCATCATCTAAAATGGTGCATATGCGCAAAGATTCACGCAGCTGCTTCTGCTCTCTTTCCTGTTTCGCCTTCGAATTCCATGATCCTTAGAGGCAGCATTGAAATTAGAGATGTTAGAGGTATTGTTGCTAAGCTCACTGCTCCACAACCCAAAGAAGGGGATATTATCTGTTCCTGTCATAGTCCACTAGTTAGCTCAGGATTCAAGGTTCCCAGACATTCAAGTTTGCCAGAGGAAATCAGGGTCAGGAGACTCACTAAATTCACTGACATAAACCACAGCCAGAAGAATTCGCTGGAGAGCCAATGGTAATTTATTAATTTATAAAAATGTTGATAAATGACCAAGTTATTAATTTCTAATGAAAAAACTGCCCAGCAGACAAGATAATTGTGATCAGTTGGTTTTATTAGAAAAATTATTAGAAAAATCTACATTAAGAAGCAAGTTATAGTAAGAAAAATTTGTTTCTGTTTCTTTTTTACTGTTCTTTTTTTATTTTTTTATTTTTATTTTTTTGAGAATGACCTTGGAACCAGAGCACAGTGATTATTTTGATTAATGGCTGATGGAATTGAAACAGGGTAGCCTGATACATCCCTTGCTACTGTAGGGATAAACCAGAATAATATTTTTGGTTCCACTGCATACACATTTTCCTGGCTTATGAACTTAAGTGCCGGGGGAACACAGACACATCCTTCCTCTCTGGCCCTTTATTTTTATTAACTTGGTCGGGAGAGGGGTGGATCTGGATTACAAGAAGACCATTTGAGTCACTTAGGACAGTGATTATGTATCACTTCTCTGGTTACTCCATCATACTTTATTCAAATGACTTTGATTGACCTTGTGAATTCCCAAATTTCCCCTGCTACTAGGTTTTAAAAAATTAGTAGGTCCTCATCTATTTATTTTTTCTGTTTTCTCTCAAATTTTGGGAGTAGGGAGAGGCCTTACTTTATGCCCATGTAGTGACCATCAGACATTTCCAGAAAGCTTATAATTTAAAAATTAATTCCCAACTATCTAGAAACCAAGTAACATAACATCTACTCCATTTTATGCATTTGGGGTCACGCAGGGGCCCCATCAATTGATTAAATGATGATGCATATCCTCTCTACTAAATTAACAATGGTCATGATTGGGGAATACACAGATTTTAGCAGAGCTGTTTTCCAACATATCTTTCTATCGGCACTTTCCTATCACCACTAAAGAGACAGATGCTGCTCATTTAGAAGCATAAAACTAAAATGTTTTCCAAGAAGTGTCCTTAAGATGGTAAAGTTCAAACAGGGGAGATGTCATCCTTGGCTACATGTTAACTCCATTTTCCAGTAAAGAGCAAATGTCTCTCACAATTAACAAAGATTCTATCAACCCATAAAATGCCTGGCTTGAATGCCAGCCACTTTCAAATTGCTGGGAGATCTTTGGGTTCTCATCTGGTTTTTTTCCCAATTAGTTTTCTTCAGACACCTATTACTATAGTGGAGAAGATAAATTAGTCTAATGCAGGATACTGTAAAATGTTCAATTACTGCAAAAGATGTGGCCAGTTCCCAAAGGAAGGAATTTGATCGAAACTAGATCGAAATGGGAAAGTGAATGACAGAATATGTAAATATTCTCACATACTTAAAGCTAAAGAAGATTTTACAAAAAGGCTTAAAATATGAATATAACAAAGTAGAAGTACAAACACTTAGAGGCATTCAATTTGTCCATCACCTGATGGGATTTTAACATTTAATGTGACAAAATTTCTGAGACTTAAATTTAAAGATGAATCTAATATTTAGGATATTTTCCATTAGTGGAAATTTTATGGGTATCAGAATTTTCCTAAAATCTCCTTTTTTTTGAACTATGAATCTGCAATACTTTTCAACTTGTCTTTATTTTCCAAATCAAAAATTATTATGGAATAAAACATGATAACATTACAAATTTTCAAGTTATTTTACATGTTCTTTCTTTTAAATATTATTTTAAAAACTGTTTACTGAGATCTGTGACTAAATATCAAATTTAGAACAATCATAGCTACTGAAATAAGAGAAACATTCATGTCTCCAGAAAGGATAAGAATGTTTCTGCTATTTCTCAATTGTATTTCTGTATATTCTTTACCTAGACATTGCTGTATTCCAAAGATCAGACAAATCACTAGTCCACAAATCCATATAAATATTCTCTTTCCATAAGATTGCCTAGTTATCAAAATAATAATAAATAGGTTATGAAGTTGTTCATTCATCTTGAGACATCTTATGGCATAAATGGAGAAGAGAAGTTAAGAGTCATTAGCTGAACAACAATCTTCAGGTTGAACAGTATGGGGATGTTTTCAGTTCCAGGTCAGAGAGAATCAAAATGAAAAGTAAAAGACATAGGATATTGATTTGTTAGTTACTTCTTGTCAGAATACTTTACCAGTTGTAAATCTCTGATTAACTGTATAGCAATTTGGGTATAAGCTCTACTCTTTAGGTCTCAGCTATACAGAAAAGCAGCGTGGTGCATTAGGAAAGAGCTAGGTTTTTGTATGACACCTTTGCTTTTTTTTTTTATTGGACTATAGTTGATTTACAATGTTGTGTTAGTTTCTGCTGTACAGCAAAGTGAATCAGTGGTCTGTCTCTTACAGCTGTGTGATCTTGGCAAGTTACTTAACCCATAATATAGCCCATGGTAAGAGCTGAAATTCAAAATGATAACCCTGAATCATAATAAAAATTAAAATGTTCTAGTACTCTATTTATGAAGGTAGGAGAAAAGAGAATTAGTGTCCTAAATAGGTAAAGAACATTTATAAATCACTGATGAATAATGATATGATCAAAAATGTGAAAAAATGGACAAAGGAAAGAAACAAGCCTAGTTTAAAAAGAAGTACAAGATGCTAACAGTCTTCCCATTCACCAATGACCAAAGAGAGTTATACTAGTTGGACCATGCTGACAATGAATATCATTCAGTTATTAAACACATAGCCTAGAGAATGTCTTAATGACAGTGAAAAAAAGTTTTTGACATATTAATGTTGAATAAAAGAGGAGGATACCAAACTATGCAATTAAATCCCAATTTCAGAGGAAACAATTTATATTTATATACAGTAAGAAAGTATTAAGAACACATATCTCTGAATTGTAGAATTACACAGGATTTTAATTTGTTTTTATACCTTCTGTATGTCCCAAGTTTTCTACAATGAGTATTTATTACTTTTATAATTATACAAAGAAAATTTTCAGGCCAAGAAGTAGGAAAACTTCTAGACTTGCTCTACCATTAATAAGCTAAGTGACGTAAGGGAAGTCACTTAATCTCATTGAGTCTCAACTTTCTTAGCCATAAAATGAGAAAATTGAACTAGATCATCTCCTAAGGACACTTTCACGTCTATAATTCTGTGAATCTATAATGTATTACTAACTGTGTGATATCCAAAGAAAACAAAGATTAAATGAAGTATTAGTAGCAACAAGTTATCTCACATGCATTAAGCCTAAGAGGCATTTTTAGCAAACCAGAATTCAATGGCTATTTCTCTCTATGAATAATACCTTTTACCTTTTTATAATAATAGTAAATTTCCAAAGCAATTTCAAAGACAACATTCAGTATTTTAAAATAATTGTTCGTAAGATTTGTAGGACAAAGGCACCCAAGGTGGAGAGATGTTGCATAAGATCAGAATTGGGGGAACACCTGATCGTGACCTCCATCAGGACTCTCTCACTTCTTAGAATCCCATCAGGTTGTGTGTTGTGCTTTCATTGTGCCAGTTTCATAACCAGTGAATCAGAAAACACTGTTTTTCTATGATTTGAGGGATTCTTCCAGTGATGACTTTGCAGCCATAATTAAGAAATATGTTAAGCCTTCTGTCAATTAACTTAACTGGTGTGAAAACCTGACTGGTCCAGAGAGCAATGGATTTCCCAAGCTGCACCTTATCAGAGAACAGCTTAGTGTGAAGGAGAGAAGTTATGCTGAAGCCAGAGCTGTGAAAATGCCAGGAAAATTAGCACAAGCTCCTAGTACAGAGGGTGAAGAGGAAAACATGCTCAGCTACTCTGTGGTTGTTACTTAAACAGGATCTATTTCAAAATCTTTAATTGATGGGATGAACAGTTGCATAAATTTTTGCTATGTGAAAGTTTCTTCAAAGAACTGGTCTAACAGGAGAGATGGTGGAGGGGGACCTACATGCAAACAGAGGAGGGACATTGGCTTCTGCAAAGATATTCCTTATATTTTCCATAATGCAGCTTCTTGAAAATATAAAAAACTCAGGCCAAAAAAAACAGCTGAGACAGGACACCCTCGACTTCCCCTCCTTCCCTCTATTTCCACCGGGTCTAGTCTTGCTACCTCTTTTAAATGCTAGACCAGTGCTTCTCAAACTCGCTGTTTTTTTTATTTTCCCAATCCATCACAATGGATATTTTTATAAAGTATAGAAAAAATAAGTTACTACAAAATATAAATTTTTAAAAAACATTAAAACAAGCTCGTTTTTATTATTAGATTCAACAGCCATAAAATCACATTCTCGATTTGCTATAAAGTTTCTGAACATTTAACTCTGCACATTATCATCACCAACTGATAAGGCACATTCGAATAGTGCTGTCATCAACAATTATCCTGTAAAAAACTTATCTCAGCTTTTTCCACACTGCAGCTGTTTACAGATTGACATACCCCCATTAGACTGGGAGGTGCTACGCAAGTATTTATTGAATGAATGGTGCACAAAGGAACATAAGCATTTCTGCTAACACCTACGACACAATTCTAACACCTAGAGTAGCTCCCATGCTCTCCTCACTTCCTTTAGAAGATTCCAGAATAAAGCACACACTTGGCCTCTTAGTTCCTGCTGTTCCAAGATCATAAAAATGCTGGAGTCCTGTACTTTTATTTTTGGGTTTCTCTATTTTCCCCATTTAATATATTGCACCTCTGTGAAAATATTTATTAAAGCTTTTCTTGGCACCATTTGATGCTTCCCTCAGCTCTGACATTAAGTTTGCAAGAGTATTAGTTTTCTATTACTGCTGTCACAAACTACCATAAACTTAATGGTTTAAAACAACAAAAATTTATTATCTCACAGCATCTGTAGGTCAGAAGTCCAACACAGTCTCACTGAGTTGAAATCATAGTGTCAGCAGGGCCGTACTCTTTTCTAGATGCTCTAGGGGAGAATTTGTGTCTTTTCTTATTCAGGGGTTGTTGGAAGAATTCAGTTCTTGGAGTTTACATGAGTGAAGTCCCCATTTCCTTGCTGTCAGCTGAGGGCTATTCCCAGGTTCTAAAGGCAGCCAATTCCCTTGGCTTGTAGCCTCCTCCCACCATCTTCAAATCTAGCAATGGCAGGTGGAGTCCTTCCATGCTGCATCTTTCTGACCCTCACTTTAAAAGGTTCTCTGCTTTTAAGGGACTGTGTAATTAAACGGGGCTCACCTGGATAATACAAGATACTTTCCCCATCTCCAGATCTATAACCTAATCGTATCTACAGAGATCCTTTAGTCACATAACACGTTCACAGGTTCCAGGGAATAGGAGGTGGCATATTTAGGATCCTTACTGTTACTGCCACAACACGAAGTCCATGAATTCATGCTAGATTAAAATAAAAGAAAATTTAAAATATACATCAGGGGCTTCCCTGGTGGCGTAGGGGTTGAGGGTCCGCCTGCCAATGCAGGGGACGAGGGTTCGTACCCCGGTCTGGGAAGATCCCACATGCCGCGGAGCGGCTGGGCCCGTGAGTCACGGCCGCTGGGCCTGCGCGTCCGGAGCCTGTGCTCCGCGACGGGAGGGGCCGCAGCAGTGAGAGGCCCGCGTACCGCAAAATAAATAAATAAATAAATACAATAAAATATACATCAGTAACTTTACATCCTTGGATAAGGTCCTAATTATACAAAGATTCCCAATAAGTTTCAAAGAGGCTTTATGGTGGGTGGGGTCTATGCTGTGTTCATCTTTGTACATCAGGTCTTTTGAACTGTTCTCCAAATACTCTCCCAGTTCCAATGCAACCTCTAGATAGCTACCATAGTTGACTCACACCCTAGTCCTCTGTCTAAAATTCTTTATTTTAGATCCAAATTCCACACTGTAAAATTCAATTTATCTGGCAAATTTGATTCTTCATAATTTGGGCCCACCCCACTCTTCAGACCCACTTCTTACAGTTTCCTACTCATGGCCTACGCCACACTGAAATACTTGCAAAATTTTGTGCCATACTTCTCTTTGCCCATGTTCTTCTTTCTGCCCGGATGGAACTTTCTCTGCCCGTCTTTTTGGGGACATGTGGTGTAACTGAAATAGAATAAACTTGGAAACCACTTTGCCTTGAACTTGAACTACTTACTCTTCTACTTACTAGGCCTGAAGCTCCCGATGCCTCCTTGGCCTGGGAAGTAAAATGTAATTAAAACCTACTTTGCAGGGACGTTTTGAGGCTTTGAAATAATATACACAAAAATCATATAACACAAGGTCATACAATAGCCCTTAACCAAATGTTATTCATTTGCCCTAGACAACCTCATTTTGCCTTCAGACCTTCAGCTCACCATGTCTTCTGTCAAGTTGTCCCTGACCCCTCAGGTCAACCTTCATCCTTGGCTGTTCCATAACCATGTGCATTTAGTACTATGATATTTTAGGGGTAATGTCTACTCCTATCTGTGCCCTCTAGTACATTATGAGCTTCTTGAAAGCAAAAATGTCTTATTTATCATTTTATCTATAGCACTTAACAAAAGGTACAAATTAGTCATTCATAAGAGGTTTGGATGGATGGACAGATGGAAGGATGGATGGATGGAGGAATTAATGTAGAACCTAGCAGGGTAAATAAAACATAGTGCATACTTAATATATACTGAATTTAAATTAAATATATCTGTCTTATAAGTATACCGTTCTGTGTCTTCTTTTAACTCTTTATCTTTTTAACTCTCTTGCTTACTAAATGGCAGTGCCTGTGTGTTTATATGTTTATCCCTGTAATAATAGTAAATTCCTAAAAGGCTATGTCTTTCTTTTCTTTGTTACCTTCATTCAAGCAAGCTTCTGTATTCTATATATAGTGAGTGTTCAGAGTGGTTTGAAAAGATACTATGATTTTTTTTTAAAAAACTAATATTTAGGCTTTCTAGGTAGACAGGAGCTGATTCTTAGAAAGCCAATGGTATACTTACAAGGGCTGACCTAAATATGATGAGAAATATTTGGAGATCTGGTAATATAAAGCCACCTGTGTTTGTTAATTGGCATTAGCCAGAGGAAAAGTAAACTTTGTAGTATCTTCAGACACGAGATAGTTTTACAACTTGGGGGAAGGTGCCCTATGAAGTTAAGCTCCTATCCTCCCACAGAAACTAGGTGATAGGGATGCTATCTTCCTTGATGATTACTTTTCAAAGGGTGGCTCTCATGACCTTGAGAAAGACATTCCTGGGTTATAAATTTGTCAAGAAGCTTTTAAAAAGATTTACATCCCAAAGGGACAGAGAAAGAATTTACAAATACAAGTTTTCTAAAAGAAGTGCTCTAAGAAAAAGGCGTGGGGTGGCGGTGGGCCGTGGGGATAGAGTCTGGAAGTGTGTCTCAAGTTTAGTCAAGCCCAGGGAAATGTTAAGTCCCTCTTGGTCAGTGGGAACCTAAATGTGTATTTCAGGCGGGATGAGTTAGAAATATCCCTTGAAAAACAGGCTAGGCATGGGTGAGTGAATTCCTTAATGGGATCTATCCATCATGGTTCACGTCAGCAGGTCTATTGTGTGTGTGGTTTTTTTTTTTTTACATCTTTATTGGAGTATAATTAAGCAGGTCTATTGATATGCAAATTGAACCTAGCAAGCCCTTGGCTGAGGAAGAGTAGGTATGTGCCCAAATCTTTCGGTGGAAAGGAATACTTGGGTTAAAAAATAGATTTTAAAATCTGGCTTCATATGAACATATATGCAAAAGTGTCTATATTTCAGAAAATATTATATAGCTTTATTTTTCAACTCCCATTTTTCAGTTAAAAGACAGTGGAGGTCACAACCCCACTACATGGTCCATATCCTCACTTCATTCCTATTTTTCTAATAGCAGAAGGAGATGAGATAGAAGGGGAAGCTCAGATATTGCTCTTGGGGGAGCATTGTGATCAACCTCAGGCATCTTGCAGAAGAGTTTCTACATCCTAATATTTTAGGCATTTTCCCCTTTACTCTTCACGTTTACTTAAAGCTCTTGATAATGCAATTCCCTAAAACATACTCTAGGCATTAAATAAAAAGTGGGAAGTAATGGGGAAAAAAGTTATTTGCTTCTCTTCTTCCCAGTTTATCTTCTTTTAATTTCTTCAGGTTTTCTTTTATTTTTCTCTTCATTCTTACTCCCATCCACTTCTTATTATTTCCTCCATTCTGAACATGGTCAAACTTTGTGGTTATCAAAATGTTATATTGATTAATATATATTGTGTGTGCATGCCTGTATGTTTGGAGAATGTTATGGTTTACACTAACCAACCAATTTTACAGGGAAGCAATTCCACAGTTATCTACTACTTCATGACTGCTTGGCAGAGCTTGGCCAGGGTTCCAGTTAGGTCAGCAGAACTCATAGACGCATCTCTATGCTCATTATACAGTGACAGGTTAAACAAAGACTATATATATATATAAGCACATATTCTATAAAGGTAGAAATGAATTCTGTTGATGAAATGAATGAATTCTGTTTATAAAAAATCTATTTATGAAATTATACTTATGAGATGAATTCTGACATACATGCTAAAAATATTTCAAGTATCTCATGGACTACACATTAACAGAATGAACAAGAAAATATCCAAATTACTCTGCCCTCTTTCTCTTGTCCTCTTGGCTCTTAATGCCCATGTATAGGTATAATTTTAAACACTGTTTTTTAGCCAGTTTTCACTAAAGTGGTCAGGTGAGGTTAGGGTCTTCATAGTAAGTCACACTCTATCAGTGTGAAATTCTGTCATACCCGTTATTTCTCAGTTAATTAAGCTGAATGTCTCCCTAGAGATCTTTCTTATATGAAATTGGAAACTGGCTTCATGTTAGTAATTATACGAAAATGGACTTTAAAATGTAAAAGTCTCTAATCCTCTTTTAGAAGGGCAAGTGTTTCATGTCACCTTGTCTGTAGAACAAAATCTCTTTCTGAATGAAGGATGCAGCTTTGCTAACCACACACTCTGATTATAAATCAACCAGCACAATAACAGTACTGTAGACACAACCTCCTAAGATAATCTCTTTAGCACAAAATTGTATTCAGCAAGATGAAAATCCTAACAAGAATGTGATTTCTGTCAGTTTAGCTTTTCATACATGCCCTTTACACTAAGATTTTTTTTTCACACTCCTATTACCAGTTCAACCTGGAGAAAAATGGCTTATTATATGATCAGGGTTCATATGCACGGACCACAATGGGTATAGAGCATATAAGGATTTATATGAAGAGTCAAAATTCCTTGAGATTAGAAGGCGTTCAAAAAAAAGGAAATAAAAGTGATTAGAAGGCCTCGATTGGCCCTTGAATACAAAGTAAAGGAACTGAGGTGCACAGCCAGATTCTATCATGCCGGGAAAGAATGGGGAATCTCTGAAAAGCGCAACTCCAGAAAAGAAGCTGAAATTGTTTATTGTTGCCCCAGGGAGGTGTAATTGGGGTTAATGGGATGAAATTAAGCAAAGGAAAATTCAGGATGTGTATCAGAAAATATTTCTTAATATGAGGTCTTTTATAATATTGTCCCAATGGAAATATTAGAAGCCCTTTTGTCTGAGTCATTCAAACTTCAAGTAGAAAAATATATGGGAAAATTGGCTGTAAAAGACAATCGCATACCAGTCCTCAAGGGATGAATTACCTAGCACAATCAGATCTTTCTCAGCTCTAATTTCCATGACTCTTCTAGTAAGTTCCTCAAAGGCTTAATTTTCAAAACGCTTGTTCAATTGCTTCTACTATGCACCTGCATCAGTAGCAGGTTCCAATTAACTGAGCTTGCAAATTGTTCACTGCAGCTATTGAGAGGTTTGGCAGAGAACCTTGGAAACCTGAAGTCATTTGGGATGACCTCCGTCAGTATTTACGGTTGTAAATGTAGTTAATATAAAACTCAGCATAATAAACAAAGTTCTGAAGAATGCCATCAGCAACTGAACTAATTGCCACACTGAATTCCTTGTCTCATTTGATTTCTCACCACATCCTTTAATTCATTAAACTACAATTTATTCAGAATCTCCTATCTGCTGGGCACTGAGTAAATGCTGGGGATAAAAACTGAAAATATTAAATAAGGTTTTCTTTATTTGATTTTCCATCTTCTTCGAAATGCTTTCTGACTACAGACTGTGTCTTTTCTGCCATTTCATGCCCTGATACCTAAGCTAATGTCTGGCACATGTATATTTATTGAATTAATTAAATAAATAGTTAATATCCACACTTGAGACTAACACATTTGGGAGATTACCTTAGTTTGCATAACTAAACTCGTTTTGTGTCGCTTTTTCAATGTACTCGTTACAAAAGATATACATTTGGCCCTTCAACAACATGGGTTTGAACTTTGAGGGTCCACTTACAGGTGGATATTTTTCAATAGTAAATCTATGATACTACACGATCCGTGGTTGGTTGAATCCAGATGCTGAACGTGGATACAGAGGAACCACAAATACAGAGGGCCGATTATAAATTATATGCAGATTTTCCGCTGAGGGGGTAGGAGGGTGGGGTCGGCATCTCTAACTTCCAGCCATTGTTCAAGGGTCAACTGTATTTTTAAACTAAATAAATAAATAAATAAGCAAGCAAGCAAAAGAAGTGATGGTTTAGGTGTGTTACCCAAGATCTTGCACCTTATTTTATTCCAAAATTTCTGGATAGAAGGCCCAAAATAACTAAAAGCCAGGGCTGGTTGCCTGAGGTACCTTCCTCATTGTTCTGTGTGACAGTGAGATAGTAGTGTCAGGAAAAGTTCCTACCTCTGCTTTCAACACTGGGCATTTTAAAGTCACTGTGGTAAACCCACTTGTGTTTTTTGGGTTTTTACGTTTTTGGAAAAGCCAGGAAATATTACAATTTAGGACTTAACCTACTCTGCCACTATGACCAGCTCTGCAAATTCCCGAACTCAAGAATGCTAGCCCTCTATGCTAGTGGATACTACGCTAGTGGATACTAAAAGAATATTTAAATGAGGGAAAACAATTTACAGTAAAGAAAATCCAGAAGTAGAATGACAGAATTTATAGTAGATTAAAGAGGTGGCATTGATTCAACCATGAGTGCTCTGGTGATTTTCAGACTATTGAAAGCCTTTCCTTTTTTTTTCTTTATTTTTGGTTCCTTTCATGTCATCGGTCTTCCTTCATAGTATATATTATAGAAGTGTCTTATTTATTTTTGTTTCTTTGATCTGTGGTTGCAAAATATGGTTAATAAAAAAAAAATATGGTTAAATGTTTTAAAACATTTGCTTTGTTTTTCAATTTTAATATGGTTCTCCTATAGTTTTCAATCTTTTTCTACAGATGTTCCAAACTAATTTTCTTCATTTTTGTTTTTCCTACTTTGCATCTATATTTTTCATGAAATCAGTATGAAGAAAAATTTAGTGACATTGTTAGAACTCTACATATTCATTTGTAATTTTTAAAAACTTATTCTATTCTTTTTATTGGCAAAGAGCAACTCTGCTGCTAATAAATTGGAATTTTATGTTAGAGGTCTTTTTTACTCCTTACTAGCTTTAAAGTCTGTATTTGAAACATCATTTATCTGGCCTCTGATGAGATCTTCCTCTCATTTTCCACATTTGTTTTTCCTGTATTTCCTTTTGTTCAAAAAAGTATAGATTTAGTGGGGCATTTGGAGACCTCATTTGCTTTGCCATTATATTACTCTGCACACCTCAACGCTCCTATCACTATCGTATATTGATTCGTGTTGCTATCTACTGGGATATCTGTCTTTATTTTTTCCCAAATTACCAAGATGCATGTACCTTGTGAAGGATTCACAAGATACCATTTATACTTTATTCAACTAAACATGATGAGAAATCAAATGAGATACATCCACGTATAAAATTGAAGTTCATCTATGACTAGAGTAAGTAATTGTTAGGATGTTTCATCTAAGTTTAGACTAACCTATATATCGATGCATGGCTGTAGAATTATAACAGGCTTCTCTAGGACACATGTTACGTTTTTGAAAGCAATAAGGCATGACAGGGTGTAGTCATTAAAAGGTAATCATTCCCATAGAAGGAGGGCATGCTGGGGAACACAAGTGTGTGCAGGATGATCCTGAAATGAGTTCATCTAATGAGAAGTGACTTGTTATCTTGGAACTATAAAATATGCCAGCATACTACATTAAATAGACCCAAATAGTTATAAACAGCATGGGTTCGAATTTAAATGTTATACGAAAGTCAGTGTTTTTGAGATTAAGCATAAAATAACTCACAGTCCAGTAGGAGCATCAATATCTTATTTACTGAGTTTTTAACAAATAAGGTATTGTGGCTTTTTAAGATTCTCTTTATTAAGGGAAGACAGAAAAATATGAACGAGAACAAAGTGTGAATACCTACAGTCTCTGAATTCTTTATTGTTGTAGGCATTCCAGATCAGTAAGTTAAACTGGTCAAGGAAAATTAGAGTAATATCGCCAAAATTTCATTTGTTGTATTAGCAGTGTATTATATAAGGCTTGATTATTTTTTTTAACGTTTGAAAGAAGACAGCTTCAAACTCCAGTTCTAACAGCTAAGTATGCAAATGGCTGTCCAGCTCCACCCAACACATGCCCCCTTCCCACCACTGCACACTGGCCTCCCCTCTGACTTTATTGTGACTGACAAAGGCATTCCAAAAGCTACCCCTCAGACCCCAGTACCTGCCTCATCCCCATGGCAGAGGCTCACCGATTAATCTCTCTGTTCCTGGAGCCAGCCACCCTGCCAGAGAATTATGCTTAAATTACAGCTCAGATTGGATTATTTTTCTCTCCTTTCAAAAATGTTCAATGGCTCCCCTTTTCTGTTGAATTAACTACAAATGCCTCAGACCAGAATTCAAAACCTTATACAATATGGCTCCAATCTATCTCCTTGGCTTATCTCTCTCTACTCTCTGACTCAAGCTCTATGTTCCAGGAAAATTGAACATCTTATATTTCCTCCCATTTTCTAGTATTTTCTGTCCTCTGGGGTACTGTTGCTATTTTTCTCTGTCAGGAGCCTATGCTTCAATGTAATTTTAAATGTCATCTCCTGTAAAAACAACTTTTCTAATTTTTTAAAATCACATATTATATCCCACTTAACATATCGCTCATTTTTTCCTTTTGTATGATACCTTTGATCATGGTTGTTTTTTATTTGCCAGTTCCCTGGTGTTAGCCCTTCTGCTCTGGGAGAGCATCAAACTCCTAGGGCACATCTCCCACAGCAACCGGAACAGTACCAGGAAAATGATGGCTGATCACCTATTTATTCATGTATCCAACAAAGACTTGCCAAGTAGTCAATATGGGCCAAGCACAATGTCATTGACATTACAATAGAATTCCACAAGTAAGATCAAAAAAATTCTTCAATCTCATATTATAACATGCTTTGGACAAAACTTTTTACACCACCAATTCCTAGCAAGGGTTCAGAAAATTGTTTTAATTTAATAAATATTAACTGAAGAATCTAGTCCATAAATAATCATATAAAATATTAATGGAACATTTAGTATTTCAAATGATCTATGCCTGGAATGCTTATCCTTCTCCCAGAAATTCCTTTGGTTCTCTCTTCACTTCCTTCAGGTCTTTGCCCAAATGGCACTTTCTCAATGAGGTCTGCCCTGGGCACCTCATCTAATATTGCAACACACACACACACACACACACACACACACACACACACGCACACTCACACGTCTTATATCCCTTTCCTGCTTTATTTTTCTCCTTAGAACTTGCCACTATCTAACAAATAAATATTTTACTTATGTTTTACTGTCTATTTCCCACACTAGAATATAAATTCCATGAGAGCAGTTCATTCAAAGACTACATGACTATTTACACAAATAGTGCACATTTACTATTTAATTTAATAGTAAATTAAAATAGTGCTTACTGAAGAGGAGATTTAGAAGCTAAGAAGTGACAGAACACACTTGATCCCATACACCTCTCCTTAGCCCACAGAGAGGCAAGCTTGGATGACCCTAGACTGGATACACAGAGTAAAAATGGTCCTTGAGCCATTTTATGTAAATCCAGGAATGACAGAGGGGGAACAGGGAACACCCACTCGACTCCATTAACAGTATGAGCTTCCTGCGCAGGGAATGATCTTGTTAGAAATAGGCAGCTTCTGTTAAGCCAGATTCCTACTATTCTACTAAAAGGAAGAGCCTTCAGGACCATCCAAATCAGACTTAGAATTCTCAGTCCACACTCAGGTGTGTGGGAGCTCAGTGTATGTAAGTCTATTAATCACTTGTGACTGACACTAAATTGTTCATTGTTTAAATTTGGGTATTAGTAAGTGTCCCCTGCAGCAAAGTCAGGTAAAAAATGATATATCCAATATTACAATGAGTTCCTATTAAGAGCCACTGCTTGGGACAATCTTAGAAAGGTGTCTGAGGCTTCATGTCCACATCTACAATAGAAATGAGTTGTTCAAATCACCTCTGCCACCTTAAAAACTTCATTCACTTCCCAAGCTTGTATGAGTTTATGTCCAATCAAATAAGGGCTATCAACATTTCTTGAGAATGAGTGGAGAATTTTTCTCTGCTTTCTTCACTGTTGTATCCAAATACTTAGAATGGTTCCTGGCACATAGCAGTCACTCAGTAAATTTTTGTTGCATGAATGAAACATTGCCAATCAATGAAGTTTCTTTTTTTTTTTCTAGAAGAAACCAGAAGTTTCTAGGAGGTTGAAATGAGTTTTGTTTTGTTTTTTCTTTTTAAATTTATTTATTTATGGCTGCATTGGGTCTTCGTTACTGTGCATGGGCTTTTTATTGAGGTGGCTTCTCTTGTTGCAGAGCACGGCTCTAGGGCGCGAAGGCTTCAGTAGTTGTGGCTCGCGGGCTCTAGAGCGCAGGCTCAGTAGTTGTGGCGCACGGGTTTAGTTGCTCCGTGGCATGTGGGATCTTCCCAGACCAGGGCTCGAACCCGTGACCCCTACATTGGCAGGCGGATTCTTAACCGCTGCGCCACCTGGGAAGCCCCAATGAAGTTTCTTGTCCTCAGTTGTTTCTCTCATGTCTTTATCATCAGTAAAGGTACAAGAATTGTGTAGTTCAATACAAGAGCTTATTGCCAACTTAACCATTTATATTTCCTCCAGTGAGAATGAGCGGATAATAATAGCAAAGTTTCTTATAATAACCAACTTTCAAAATCCTTTTTTATTCATTACAATATGAAATATATTATCCTGCTAAACAGGCGGACTAACTAGATGCTTGTCTTTTTCTTCAATACCACTCGGCCCTACCTGATCTTATCTAACCCATTTATACTCAGATGATGTCATTACTCCATACTGAGGTTTTTCTTAAATTCGTGTTACCTCTAAGGCACTCTGCCAGTATGAGAAAGATGCCACTCATCTGTTTTCTAATAACCTCTTTCTAACCCTCATCAACAGGCTTTCACTCATCAGCTCTCTTGGCAATTTTTTCTTCTTACTGCATAATATTATGTATTTCTACACCACATAGCTTGTATCTTTCCTCCCTTCTTATGCCAATTAGTCCCTTAATTCTTCTATATATTACCTTCTGAGACTATTTTTTCAAATATTTTAATACTTCCTTACTTCATTTTCCTTAATTGACATTCTCTGACATAACCACCTATTTTCATTGTAGCATTTCCATTTACAAATGCAATATAGATTATCAAACTAGCATGTTGCAACAACCATTTTTGTTATGATAATCACGTCTATTAGCAATTTGAGTGGGAAAAAATAATCAACATCTTAAATTAATAATTAATTCTGCATTTTTCATTATCAATCAATCTGACCAAGGTATAATGAATTCTGGAGAAACAGAAATGAGAAAGGGGAAATGTCTCCAAAATGAGCAGAGACACACTTTCTTATCTCCACTTCATGGTCCTTCATCTCTCTCCTCTCTCTCTCTCCCCTCTATTTTTAAATTTACAAAGAATCCGTAGATATTGAGTGTACAAGCATTCATAACTTGTATTAGATTACTAGGGCTGCTATAACAAAATACTACAGACTGGGTAGCTTAAACAACAGATTTTTACTTTCTCTTACTTCTGGAGTCTACAAGTCCAAAATCAAGGAGTCACGAAGTTTGGTTTCTCCTGGTGCCTCTCTCCTTGGCTTACAGATCATGGCAGTCTCACATGACCTTTCCTCTGTGCACACACATTCCTGGTGTCTCTTTGTGTGCCCAAGTTTCCTTTTCTTATGACACCAGTAGATTGGATTAGGGCCCACCCTAAGAGCCTCATGTTAACTTAACCACGTCTTTAAAGGCCCTGTCTCCAAATACAATTATCAATACATTCTGAGGTACTGAGGAGTTAGGGCTTCGACACAGAAATTTTGGGAGGACACAATTCAGCTTATAACAAAGCTCACGGTAGAGAAAAATACAACCATAAATGTATATAGTTAAAAGTAAGTTATTATAAATACGGTGAATTCTAAAGGAAGGTTATGATAAATATAACGAATAATATAATAAATATGATGCTTTTTTGGCTTGGTTGTTAAATGTTTGATTATTGTTTTGTATTTGAAAAAAAGTAAGATATGAGCTTAAACTACAAGAGGACACAATTTGGCTTCAAAGGATAGGACTTGTACAGTAGAACTGGAGAATAGGTGAAACGAATAAATTGTACACATCCTCAATGGCAGGAAAATATAGGCTAAAGAATAGAGGATTGATCTGTCTGGAACACTGAGCATTGGAGAGTGGTGATTTGCGAGAGCAGGAATAGGGGTGCCCCTTAGGCAGGAAGAACGTAGATGGATACAAGCCTGGAAAAGCTAGATAGGATTTTACCACCATGCTGAGGAATTTGGATTTCACTCTGTCAGTCATAGGAAAGTATTAAGGTCAAAGCACTCTTGATGGTTCTATTATTTACGTATGTCATTCAGTTTTTTAAATTCTATATTAACAAAAATCTAAATTATAAAGCATTTAGTTGCCCTCAAATGTCTAAACACTTATTTTATAATAAGTGTTATATTACTTATTTTATAATGTGTTATATTACTTCTTCTAATAGTACCCCAAACTCAGTTGAAATTTTCATATATTAATCCTTAAGAGTCCAAACCAATAATTTACTTTGGTCACATGATCACCCTTCATAAATTCAAACATTGGATTCCTTATATCAGTGTGTCTCAAACTATGGTCTTTGGCTCCCTAGGCATTCATAGATTTATTTTCAGGAGTTGAAGAAAATTATTTTTCTTTAACTTATAAGTTCTTAACACAGGGTTCTGGAAGACTGAGGATAAAATAATGACATTTTATTTTCACTAACTTCTTACTGAAATATAACATTTCTTTCTACAATAAATATTGGTGACAAAAAGATATTTCTAAAGGGCATTACAATTACTGTGAAAGTCGAATATTTTTTATGCTCATCACTAATGCAAAACTATAGAAGTTATCGATCCTGATGCTAGATCTAATTTATTATGTTAGTAAAGATGCACCTATATTAACTATTAACAATTTTTTAATATTTTGATTATTGTAATTCTATATAATTCATTTTCTCTGTAAGTCTCTGAATTTAATTTTTATGCACTTAAGAACATTAGTCTGAGAAGAGGTCCATAAGCTACACCAGATTGCCAAAGGAGTCTATGGGATAAAAATGGTTAATGCATACTTTAGAAGGAGTCTATGGAAACATGGAAAAACCCAAACGGAATTTTTGGCCAACCCAATATTTCTCAAGTATGGGGGGCGGGGCGGAGAGAAATGCCTTGAATTACTGCTTCTCCTTGCTGTAAGAAACCTGTATTTAGGCTTTTGCTTTGACTACTAAACCATCTATTTCTGTATTTATCAGACTTCTTTGAGTCAATACCTCTGAGCTTTCCAAGACAGCTTCTTATCACTTGAAAGCTGACTGTAAATGGATTCTTTTATTTAGTTTACCCTGGAGTCAGAACAGGCAGGAAGAAATCAGGCTGAGAGGAGTAAAGCATACTAAGGAAAATTCTATCAATTAAATGTTAATGCAAAAAACCCCTGTATTTATCCTCTTGATTTTTATTACTTTCAGGTGAAATTCAGCATATTGAATAAACTTATCACAAAGTTGCCTAAATGCTCGCAACTTTTTGGCACATCCTTTAACCGAGTTTCACTAGGGATAAAATGCAAATATATAGTTTCCACTTAACCAACCTCCAGATAATATTTTTAAAGGTAATGAAATAATGTCTGAGCACCTCAGATGGAAGCTGCTATATAAGTACAAACTACAATCATTATCATTTTCATAAATATTTGTATATTCGGACTCACTGAAACATTTAACATTCTTTTCAAATGACCTGAGCATAGGAAAATGCAATCAAAGCATGTTGCAGTGGAAATACCCACTCCCCTTCCTTTGAGAAGTAATAGAGTCTCAGTGAATAGCCTGCCGAAATCCCAATGGCTTTATCCAATGAGAGCCCGACCAGTTTGTTCAACAACATTTAAAGCCTCCCTTAGTGATTTCACTGCATTTACAGAGAGGCCTCAACAATCAAGAAGGAAATGTGTGTTTTGCTGTTTCTTGGCTCACTTTAGTGCCTGGTTTTATCAAGCTGCTGCACAGCACTTCTGTCCTGAAAGACGTCTGTGTGACTTGGATACCATTTCATAGAGTCACACTGGATCCTCTTATGTCTCACCAATTAAATTATCTTCTCCAGCCTTTATTCCTGCCAAAGAGGTTCAGGCTGAGATTAGGTCACACTTCTCTTAAGTTGTTCTTTGAAACAGTATGGAAGGCCTCCTAGAGAAGGAGCATGCACAAGCATTAATACCTGGTCTTCCCAGCCTCCGTGGTAACGGAATTTCTTTGCAGAAGTTCCTCCTGTTGTGTACCACCACCTGGATCTCTAAAAACGGAAGAGTTCTCTTTAATGTTATTAAGATATAGCTCTACCAAAACATGTGGTAAATGTGGGGTTCGACAATCACTGTGCCAACTGAATTACAGATCAGGCATTATAGGAGCTGAATGGGAGTTCTTAAATTGGTCCTCTTAAGATAGAATCAATTATTCATCCCCAAGGTCCCTTATGTTTTTAGAAAACTGTATCCTGCTACACATCTAAAACAAAATTAAATTTTTGTGAGCTATCCAGATATTTGCTGTTTTGTGTTCTGCATCCTGCGCTTTGCCTCAACTTTTTCTTTCCCCATCAGAATGTTTCATAAGACACAACTAAGATAACGGGCATTTATTTTAAAGAAAACATGAGGGTACAACAATTGCACTTTTAGTTGATTTCATATTATTACCAAGGTATTAGCTTTCCATAAAGAGCCAGCTGCAGCCTTAAGCTTTAGACATGCAGAAAACTGAGCCTTCTCTGAAACACTTGTTTTCAAGTGCCTCCCAAGACGATGGAGGTTGTCAAGATGAATTTTACTTTTGTTGCCCAAAATGAAAGGAAGAGGATCCAAGTTTGCCTTGTAAGAGTGGACACAAGGACAAGATGTCCTGGGGGTGTGGTGCTCAGTTCTACTCACAAACCTATCAACTTCTGAAACCTAATCATTCTCAGGCACTTGTCCCTCCTGCACATCCCCTCCTCTGCCTACTAACCAAATCACAGTGGTGTATTATTAGAAGTGCCTATGTTACTTTCCATTTCTGCTGAAACATTCTATCGGACCCGCAGTGCTGCCTACCCCTACCCCTGCCGGTGACTTCACACGTAGAGAACACATTGCCCATACAGCAGAGAGTGTAAGCGCACAGGCAAGCCCTTGCTTAAAAGATTGCTTACACAGTTTCTGGCAAGGTATTGATAGAATATTATCACAAGGAAAAAGATAGGCTCTAGATTATATGTTTTTCCAGAATTGTCTCTATTAAGTGCTCTCAATCCAAAGAATCATTTTAACAGATTTGATACAATAAAGGGTTTAAAATTTTTAGGTAAAGGAATTAAAAACAGATGATTGGGAAGCCTTCCTCATCTTTGAATATTTTCTTCTGAAGTGTTTTTGTTGTTTTTTTTTTAAACATGGGACACACTTTGTGCTTCACATGTCTCAAATTGTGCTTCGTGCCAACTTCCTGTGTTACTTTGGGTGTTAATGAGGGAGAAGGAGAAGGAAAAGGAGAAAACTGTTCACTTTCCTATTTTTTGGCATTGCTGTTCCAAAATAGTTCTCAAGGTAAATACATTTTTGCTTTGCGATTCCGTAAGGTCATATCCACCAAAGAGATACACCGGTTGAGAAGGCAACAGGATGTGCTTTTACTTTCATTGTTAAGGACACTGTCATATTCAAATTCCACATGAATGTTTTGTTTGTTTTACTTTTAAGTATTGAGGAAGGGGTAAATGAGATGTCAAATGCTCAAAGATGCTTCCTTTTCCCTTTGCCAGTCCCTCCACCCCCCCCTACACCACTTGTAAAAGATTCTGCAATGCTTTTCTTGCCACCCAGTTCTTCTCAAGTCCCATCTTTCTGCCATGTGCTCCCTTTCCTTGCTTCCTCCATTTTTTCTCTATATTTTGCTATTCTAGCCAACGAGGCAACTTTACAAAACGCCTCCTTATGTAAGTTCCAAGAGTTTATTTGCTAGTTTTAGTTATACTAGGTAAAAATAAATTAAGTGAAACCTTAGCTATGTTCAGATATATGTATGAAATAGATTGCCAATGACTAATAGAACTAAGTACTGGTGTCATTCTACAGATTTAAAATTCATATTTTTATAGAAGCCTTACATGTTTTTATTTGTTTCAAATCCCTAACTGGTCCCTGCCTCCCCTATAACCTCAGCTCCCACCACACACAGGCCCAAGAAGTTCTAACCCCACTGATTCTCTGGTGATCAAATAAATGATGCCAGGCTTTTTCCTGCCTTGGGGCCTTTGCACATGCAGAGTCCTATACCTAGAAAGCACTGTCACCAGATTTTCACACGGCCGGTTCCTTGTTGCCAGTTAGGTCTCGCTTCAGATTCTACCTTCTCGGGAATGTCTTTAACAACACCTAACCTTCTCACTCTTATAGTCAACCTATATCAGACTGCCCCTTGAATTTTCTCATAATATTTATCACTATCTGAAATATCATGTCTACTTATATTTTTTAATTGAGGTATAATTTATATAAAATAAAATGGACATATTTTGTGCACTCTTTTCAGTCAGTTTTTGTTAGCCCATCACCAGAGGCAACTGCTGCTCTTATCTGCTTCAGTACACCTTAGTCTGCCAATGATACCACCTTAATATAAATGCAATCATGGAGCATGTGTTCTTTCATATTTGCCTTCTTTCACTCAGTATAATGTTCTGTTAGTACTGGTAAACAGTTTTTCAAGGACTTTTGTCCTTTTATCTAAGTTGTCAAATTTATCAGCATAGTAATCTTTTATTAGTCTTTCAATAAATGCAGGAAGTATACTGATGCTTCCTCTATCATTTGTAATAAAGGCAAGATTTTTCTTTTATTTTCCTTTCTTGGTTCATTTTTCCAGGGGGTTATCTATTTCATAAATAATTTTATTAATCTTTCCAGCCAATATTTGGCTTTGATTTTCTCTATTTTTTGACGTTTTCTACTTCATTGATTATCATTCTTATCTATATTATTTCCTTTCTTCTGTTTTCTTTGGGCTTATTGTTCTTTTTGAAGAAAAAATTGTAGTGAAAACCTAATCTATTGATTGTAAGTCTCTCCTTTGAAAGCTATAAAATTGCCTTTAATTATAGCTTCAGCTGCATCTCATAAATTTTAGCATTCTGTGATTTCATCAACATTGTTTAAAATATTTTCTAGTTCACCTTGTGATTTCTTCTCTGACATATGGGCTATTTGGAAGTGTGATGCTTAATTTCTAAAGATTTATTAATTCTCTGGATATCTTATTTTTAATACATAATTTAATTATATTGTGGTCAGAGAACATACTCCAGATGATTTCAATTCTTGAGAATTTGACACTTTTATATCTTCGTTTTCCGTTCTGTATCTTATATTATCTTTTTAGCTATACCATTTTGTATTATTCAAAGATTACCATAAAGATTACAATATGTCTTTTTAACTTACCACATTCTAACATGAATTAATATCATAACATTTCACATATAAAAATCTATAATCTCATTTAAATCATCCGATTCTTTATATGTTGTTGACATATACTAAACTTAGACATGTTATTAATTTCACAATATATTTTATTATATAGTGAATTTGACAATCATCTTTTTATTGAAATATATTTGACAGATAACATTGTGTACATTTAAGGTATACAACATGTTAATTTGATACATTTATATTTTGTAATATGACTGCCATTTTAGGGATAATTAGCATCTCTATCACATTACATAATTATCTTTTCTTTCCAGTAGTTGGAATAATTACGTTCTGGTATCTAAGCAGGTTTGATGATTATAATACAATAGCATTGTCTATATTCACCGTACTGTCCATTATATCTCCAGGGTTTACTTAATACTACTAAGTTTATACCCTGACACAACATCTGTCATGTCTCCTCAACCCCCATCCCCTGGTAACCACCATTTTATTCTTTGTTTTTACAAGTTTGGCTTGTATAAATTCCACATGTAAGTGATATCATACAGTGTTTTGTCTTTCTCTGTTAGATTTATCTCACTTAGTATAATGTGCTCAAAATCTATACATGTTGTCACAAATGGCAGGATGTCCTCCTTTCTCGTGACTGAATAATATTTCATTGTATATATGTACCACATTGTCTTTATCCATTCATTTACAGAGGGACACATGTTGTTTTCATATGTTGGCTATTGTAAATAATGCTGCAATGAACATGGGGTTTCATATATCTTTGCAAGTTAGTGTTTTCATTTTCTTTGGATAAATACCCAGCAGTGGAATTGCTGGATCATATGGTAGCTTTATTTTTAATATTTTGAGGAACCTCCATACTGTTTTCCACAGTGGCTGTACTGATTTATATTCCCACCAACCAGGGCACAAGGGTTCCCTTTTCTCTACATCTTCACCAGAACTTGTTAACTCTTGTCTTCTTGACACTAGCCATTCTAACAGGTTTGAGGTGATATCTCTTTGTAGTTTTAATTTGCATTTTCCTAATGACTGTGATGTTGAGCATCTTTACTTGTACCTGTTGGCCATTTGGATGTCTTTGAGAAAATGCCCATTTAGTTTTCCTGCCCATTTTTAAATTGGATTGTTTGCTTTTTGTTATTGACTTGTATGAGTTCTTTATATATTAACCCCTTATATTATATATGCTTTGCAAATATTTTCCCGTTATGTAGGTTGCCTTTTCTTTTTTTTTAGTTGTTTCTGTTGCTGTGCAAAAATCTTTAAGTTTGATATAGTCCCATTTCTTAATTTTTACTTTTGTTGTTTGTGCTTTTGGTGTCATATCCAAAAATTACTGCCAAAACCAATGTCAAGGAGCTTCCTCCCTACCCTTTTTTCTAGGAGTTTTATAGTATCAGGTCTTATGTTTTAAGTCTTTGGTCCATTTCTAGTTAATTTTTGTGGGTGGTGTAAGATAGGTGTTCAATTTAATTGCTCTGAATGTGTCAATTGTCTTTTAAAGAATGAAAGAAAAAAAGAAAAATAACATTTTATATTTATTACATTTTTAACATTTCCAGTGCTCTTTCTTTAACGTATGTATATCTTACTATAATTTATCTTCAACTAGAAGAACTCCCATTAATATTTTTAATAGTGAAGGTCCGTTGCAACAATTTTACTCAGAATTTATTGCCTTCTTTATTGGAAAAAAATTTTTTCCCTGGATATAGAATTCTAGGTTGACAAATTGTGGGGTTTTTTTTTTTTGTTATTCTTTCAGTACTTTAAAAATGACATTCTATTGTCTTCTAGCCTCCATTGTTTCTGATGAAAAGCCATGAATTTTTCTTATCTTATCTTTTCCCCCCTGACTGCTTTTAAGATTTCCTCTTTATCTTTAGATTTCAGCAGTTTGACTATGTGTGTAGATTTCATTTTCATTGCATTTTTAGTATTTGATATTCATTGAAATTATTTGATTTGTGCAATTTTTTTAAATCAAATTTGTAAATACTTTAGTCAATGTTTCTTTAAATTTTCTGTTTCATTCCTCACATCTTCTCTTTCTCAGACTCCAATAATATCCAATAATGATAGCTTTATAGTCTCTCAAACATTGTTGAATCTCTCTTTGTTTTCCATTTTATTCTCTCTGTGCTTCAACTTAGATGGCATATATAATGTACTATCTATTACAAGTTTAATGATCCTTTCTTCTGTTGTTATACAGAGTGTGTTTGATCCCATCCAATAAATATTTGATTTCAGATACTGTATATTTTGTGGTTCTAAGGTTTCTATTTGGTTCTTTTTAGAAATCTCTCCTGAAGTTCTCCCATCTCTTCATCTATTATAATAGTCTTTCTCTATAGATCTTTAACATATTACTAATAGTTTTAAGTTTTTAAATTTTTTTTACTAATAGTTTTATTTTTTCATTTTTATTCCAAAATCTGGGTCATATGCTATTCTGCTTCTATTTTCTTCTTTCTCACATTTTCTTGTTTCTTCATGTGCCTAATAATTCCTGATGTATGCTAGACATTGTAAATAATATGTTGTAGATTCTTGGGATTTTGTTAATTTCCCCTGAAGACTGTTGAGTTCTTTTCTACCAGAGAGTTAAATAATTAAATAGTTAAATAATTGGCAGATTAAATTTGTAGAGGTTTGATTTTACGAGTGGGACTATGTTGATTTGTCTCTTAATCCAAGGAAATCACTTAGTCCTAGACATAATCTTTATTTTATAATCTTTACTTTATGTGGAAAGTAAGTATTTACTGAGCTCTTTTAGCTTGGCTGGACTTGAACTCCAAATTTTCTTACTTTTGCATTTGAAATTTCATCTCAGTTCATTTAGCCTTCCAACTATTGTTTTCTCCCTGGGCAGCTTGGAACATCATATGCAGCACATATGAAGAAAAAGGGTGAGTCATGGATTTGAAAGAATTTTGTAGGTAGATTTCCGTATCTTTCACTGTTGTTCTCTCCTTTCCAACACTCTGGAGATCCTGAACCCATCTTCTGATCCCTGAGGCAAATAAGGTTGTGGTTTTCTGCTTCAGTTTTAGCTGATCCACATTGTTCTTCCCCATTAACTTATTGGACCATTTATATTTTACTTGTATTTTTGTCCAGCTTCTCCCACTAAAGTCTAATCTCTGGAAGAACATATTCCCTATCTGGCACCATTGTATTTCAGCACATGATGCTATGCATAGCACCTAGTAGATGTCAAGAAATAATTACCTATTAATATTTTACATTATACCATATGACACAGGCTTTATATTAGTTAAAATCATAATTGCATTAATCTTTGCAATGCCATTAAAAGTAAAATAAACAGAACGTTTGTGTCCCCATTCCACAGATAACAAAAAGTCCAAAACATTTAAAATAAAATGCTAATTGTTTAGGTTCAAGAGGATGTCTTGAAAAACTAAGTATGTAAATTTATATTATTTTTAGATGGTGTATCACTATAATGTGTGAAAGTATTGACTATAAGAGACCAGGACAGAATTAATTAACTCTTTATTAAGGTTCTGTATCCAATCTTATTGCAAAGGAAAGCATGTACAAACTCTACATTTTTGTCAGTGTGGAGAAATAATAAATTTTCCCTCCGAGAATGCTGAACAGCCATCTCAGCTAAGTTCTTTCCTCTCCATCAAGACAGCAATCTAACCTGTCATCTTAGCAGCACTCACTGGCCATTCTGTGAAACATCCTTCCATCTTAGCCATTTGGGAGCCCAGACTCCTAACCTTCACTATCAGAAAAATAACAAATCAGACTATCCTGATCATACAGGGCTTCTTAAGTTAAAAAAGCAATATCAAAACCTTCATATACAACAGTTTTGAGGTAACTACAAACAGATTTCAATCAAATGCATCTTCTCAGTCCTTTCCCAGATCTAGGAATTGTCTAATTACTCATACTTCAAATTTTTCCTACCTAGGGTTAAAAAAACCTTTCTGTTTGATTTTCTCTGCCTTATTTGCAGTATTTTAATAATTGGCATGGTATATGAATTACAAATGTATACCTTGTCCTTTAGTGGTTTGTGCTTCTTTCAGAGATAGAAATATTGATGCAAATGCCATTTAAATACCCATTTTATAGCGTTACATTTACAAAGATGTTTTGGGTCACCAAATCATTGGAATTCACTCACCCCTCAGGAAATATTTCATTCTGCTCATATCATCACATTTTTCTTCTCGTGCAAAACGAACAATCCATAGTCGTATGTTGTTTCTTTAAGCCACAGTTTCTAAATTGAGTGTCTAGCATTTATAATCAACTGCTTCATTTAATTCAGGTCGATTTTAAATGCTAGGCATTCATTTGGTGGGTTGTGAGCAGCCTGTGGTTTTGTTAGATCTACAGCATAAAGAAACAATTTTTCTTATCCTGATCCTATAGCTGTCTAGGAAAGGTGACACATGGTGAAACATAATGATAAGAAAGGCTACAGCTACCCTAGGCAGTCAGATACGAAAGCCAGATGATTAAACCATTCTGTATCATCCCCCAAAGACAAAGCCAAAAAAAAAACCTTTAGAATGCTTAGTGCTAAAAAAACCCTCTAGAACAGAACTCACACATGCTGTACGTGTTTCTGCCCCTCCAACCACCACCCTCTGCCTCTACAGTTCCTATTACATTAATAAAGAATTCAGAAAGGGAGGGATGAACATTTTTTAAATGTCTGTTTCCTGGGAATTCTTTTCTTCATCTATTGTGTAGAAATATCAACTAGATTAACTTTGAAATATTACCAAAGGGCTTAGAATTTTCCACGTCTCCCCATGAGGAAGATTGTTTTCCCTCTTTCAAGCCACATGCCTAAAAGACACACTCATTCATTTTGTTGATTCTTCTTATTTATTTTTCTAATTCAGGCACATTAAATAGGAAAGGAACTGAAATTATATTCAAGACTGTTGAGATTGCCAGATTAATTACAAGTGATTGATGGGTTTACCTGGCAACTTCAGGACCCATTTGCTTATTTAAAAAGCAAACCCTTAATCCTAAACCTAACATGAAGATTCATAACTTGGGGAGACCATTTTAGGTCCCTGGAGCACATTATAAATGACACTCGTGTTTTACATTGAGGAGTGGGGAAGAGGGAGGAATGGTGTATATACGCACCTTCTTCTGGAAATTCAGGAGTTAACTCCTTTCCTTTATTATCTTCAACCTGGTTGAAGGCAGGTTGCAGTCCTCTCTAGAGATGGATTCTGTCAGCACTTCAATAGCTCTCTCAAATGAGAGCAGTCACATTCAATAGAGGTTAGAGAAAACAAAGTACACATTTGCTTTAACAGGAGAAGAGGAAAACATTAACAAACTAAACATGCTCCTTTAAACATAAGAAAGCATCAAGTTTTAAAGTTTAAAATGCCTACCTCCATCTTGCAATATGATGTTGGTATTGCCTGTGCCTAGGGCAACCTCAGCCCTCCTCCCTCTGGGCTCTCTCAGCTTCTCTCATGCCAGATATTCTTCCCCTGGGGAATTTCCTGCTTCCTGCCTGTTGGTCTCCATTCACACTCTCAAACTCATTTTAGTCTTTCTGAGAAGAGGTGATAAAAATTCACTAATCTCTTAGCAAAATTCTAGCTGTATATCTATGAATGGTGTGCTGATAAACACCTTAAAATCCCATCCCATTTCCCTACAGAATTGGACCTCCTGGAATGAGGTATTAGGGGTTTGGCTTCCATTTTTCAAGATGACAATATCTTTTATTTTAACTGCCTCTGCATGTCATCCATTTCAAGATTTCACTGTGTAATTTACACATTTAAATTTCCTTTCTTCTCTTCCTTTTATTTTTTTTTCCCCTTTTCTTTTTACTGCCTAAAATCTGCCTTCACTTGTTAACCGCTCTCTGATTCATTATTTCATCTCTTTCCACCTTGATCTCAGATGGCCTCACCCTGCAGTGGCTTGAAGCAGGGTTTCTGTTCCCGGCCAGTGATTGAGGTCGGGTCGCAGCGGTGAGAGCACCAAATCCTAGCCACTAGACCAGGGGTCAGTGACAAGGCCCTGGCCCTATGGCTTTGCAGAAAAAGAATTCCCACGAAGATGGAAAGTAGTGAAACAAGTAAAGTATTTATTAGGAGAAAAGAATACAGTACATGTGGATAGACATATGGGCAGGCTGAGAGAGAGAGTCACGCTCTCGTGGCAGTTTGAATCACTTATATGGGGCATTTCTGCCGGGTTTCCTTTGGCCAATCATTTTGGTTTGACTGTTTCAAAGTCCGTATTTGGTGTATCTCAGGATTTTCCCACGTATGCATGCACATCTCTTAGCCAAGATGTATTCTACTGAAGAGGCCTGTGAGCATCAGTTGGCATCGGTTAGCATCACTCCCCTTTTGACCTCCAAGGAGTCTTTCTGCACATGTGTAGTCAGGGAGGTCTCCTGACTCCAAGAATGAGAAATATGTGGTCTCTTATCTTCTATATGGGCAGGGCCCAGCCTCCTCTCTCAATTGTCCTGTTATTCCGGCTTGGGAGTATCAGTCCACAGGAAACAAACTCTGTGGTCTCTTATCTTCTATATGGGCAGGGCCCAGCCTCCTCTCTCAATTGTCCTGTTTTCCCGTCTTGGAGTATCAGTCCACAGGAAACAAACTCTGTTTGCCCTGGAGGCCCATCTATCTCCTGACCCAACCTGACTGTTTTAAGTCCACCAGAGATTACTTAAAAGACTATTAAACCTCCAGAGGACTGATACTGATTGGTACTCTCTCATTAGCTCAATGATCCTCACTTGTTTTCTATCTGATGCCCTCAGTGGGGCTTTCTTTCTACTACTCATACACTGTGTCGTCCCTATGACTAAAATAATGCAAAAAAAACAAAAAAAAAAACCTATCCACAGTGCTTCCTCCTTTTGCCACATCAGGAGAATCACTAAGTTTTGAAGAAAACAGAACAAAAGGATACCTAGGAATGGCTCTCCTCACCATGAGTTAGTTAGCAGCTGCTGGTTATTCCATGTTTCGGGTTTTATAACTTTTTGGAAACCACCCATGGCTTCCCTGAAGATCCTGGCTCCATGAGCATGTTGGCCAGTCCAACAGCCCTCGCTTCTAATTTCATCCCGAAATAACAGAAAAATAACATTGTGCAAGGCAGCTTCCTCACTATAAGGCATTTTAAAGAACCTGTACCTTTAAAGTAGCTCAAAAAGTGGTATGATATGCTTTATCTAGTTTAGGCTATGTTCAAAATACAATTCGAAGCTACAAGGGGCCCTGAAGCAAGATGGTGGAGTAGAAGGACATGCTCTCACTCCCTCGTCCAAGAACACCAGAATCACAACTAACTGCTGGACAATCATCGACAGGAGGACACTGGAACTCACCAAAAAAGATACCCCACATCCAAAGACAAAGGAGAAGCCACAGTGAGATGTAAGAGCAGCGCAATCACAGTAAAATCAATATCCATAACTGCTGTGTGGGTGAATCACAGACTGGAGAACACTTATACCACAGAAGTCCACCCACTGGAGTGAAGGTTCTGAGCCTCACATCAGGCTTCCCAACCTGGGGGTCCGGAAACTGGAGGAGGAATTCCTAGAGAATCAGACTTTGAAGGCTAGTGGGATTTGATTGCAGGACTTCGACAGGACCGGGGGAAACAGAGACTCCACTCTTGGAGGGCACACACAAAGAAGTGTGTGCATTGGGACCCAGGGGAGACTGAACTAGACCTACCTGCTAGTGTTGGAGGGTCTCCTGGAGAGGTGGGCGGTGGCTGTGGCTCACCATAGGGACAAGGACACTGGCAGCAGAAGTTCTGGGAAGTACTCCTTGGCGTGAGCCCTCCCAGAGTCCGCCATTAGCCCACCAAAGAATGGATAAGTGACCAGGAAGACAGAATGGTGGAATTCACTGCTGAGGAACAGAATAAAGAAAAAAGAATGAAAAGAAATGAAGACAGCCTACGAGACCTCTGGGACAACATTAAATGCAACAACATTCACATTATAGGGGTCCCAGAAGGAGAACAGAGCGAGAAAGGACCCGGGAAAATATTTGAAGAGATTATAGTCGAAAACTTCCCTAACATACGAAGAAATGTTTAACAAAGACCTAGAAGAATTACAGAACAAACAAACAGAGAAGAACAATACAATAACTGAAATCAAAACAACACTAGAAGGATTCAATAGCAGAATAACTGAGGCAGAAGAATGGATAAGTCAAACTGGCAAAAATTAAAGACAAAGAAAAATTATTGAAAGCAGCAAGGTAAAAAGGACAAATAATATACAAGGGAACTACCAAAAGGTTAACAGCCGATTTTTCAGCAGAAACTCTACAAGCCAGAAGGGAGTGGCATGATATACTTAAAGTGATGAAAGGGAAGAACCTACAACCAAGATTACTCTACC
>NC_041223.1:37976456-37976746 GCF_002837175.3 Physeter macrocephalus | reverse complement strand
TTTATAGGACATTCCATCCAAAAACCGCAGATTACACTCTCTTCTCAAGTGCACATGGAACATTCTCCAGGATAGATCACATCTTGGGTCACAAATCAAGCCTCAGTAAATTTAAGAAAATTGAAATCATATCAAGCATCTTTTCTGACCACAACGCTATCAGATTAGAAATGAATTACAGGGGAAAAAAACGTAAAAAAACACAAACACATTGAGCCTAAACAATATGTTACTAAATAACCAAGAGATCACTGAAGAAATCAAACGGGAAATCAAAAAATACCTAGAGA
>NC_041223.1:37900713-37976382 GCF_002837175.3 Physeter macrocephalus | reverse complement strand
AATATGAACAGACCAATCACAAGTAATTAAATTGAACCTGTGATTAAAAATCTTCCAACAAACAAAAGTCCAGGACCACATGGCTTCACAGGTGAAATCTATCAAACATTTAGAGAAGAGCTAACACCCATCCTTCTCAAACTCTTCCAAAAAATTGCAGAGGAAGGAACACTCCCAAACTCATTCTATGAGGCCACCATCACCCTGATACCAAAACCAGACAAAGATACTATGAAAAAAGAAAATTACACACCAATATCACTGATGAATATAGATGCAATAATCCACAACAAAATACTAGCAAACAGAATCCAACAACACATTAAAAGGATCATACAGCATGATCAAGTGGGATTTATCCCAGGGATGCAAGGATTCTTCAATATATGCAAATCAATGTGATACACCATATTAACAAATTGAAGGAGAAAAACAATATGATCATCTCAATAGATGCAGAAAAAGCTTTTGACAAAATTCAACACCCATTTATGATAAAAACTCTCCAGAAAGTGGGCATAGAGGGAACCTACGTCAACATAATAAAGGCCATATATGACAAACCCACAGCAAACATCATTCTCAATGGTGAGAAACTGAAAGAATTTCCTCTAAGATCAGGAACAAGACCAGGATGTTCACCCTCACCACTATTATTCAACATAGTTTTGGAAGCCCTAGCCACGGCAATCAGAGAAGGAAAAGAAATAAAAGGAATACAAATTGGAAAAGAAGAAGTAAAACTGTCACTGTCTGCAGATGACATGATACTATACATAGAGAATCCTACAGATGCCACCAGAAAACTACTAGAGCTAATAAATGAATTTGGTAAAGTTGCAGGAAACACAATTAATGCACAGAAATATCTTGCATTCTTATACACTAATGGTGAAAAATCTGAAAGAGAAATTAAGGAAACACTCCCATTTACCATTGCAACAAAAAGAATGAAATACCTAGGAAGAAACCTACCTAGGGAGACAAAAGACTTGTATGTGGAAAATTATAAGACACTGATGAAAGAAATTAAAGATGATAGCAACAGATGGAGAGATATACCATGTTCCTGGATTGGAAGAGTCAATATTGTGAAAATGACTATACTACCCAAAGCAATCTACAGATTCCATGTTCTTGCACTGGAAGAATCAACATTGTGAAAATGACTGTACTACCCAAAGCAATCTACAGATTCAATGCAGTCCCTATCAAACTACCACTAGTATTTTTCACAGAACTAGAACAAAAAATCTTAAAATTTGTATGGAGACACAAAACACCCTTAATATCCAAAGCAGTCTTGAGGGAAAAAAACGGAGCTGGCAGAATCAGACTCCCTGACTTCAGACTGTACTAGAAAGCTACAGTAATCAAGACAGTACGGTACTGGCACAGAAACACAGATCAATGGAACAAGATAGAAAGCCCAGAGATAAACCCACGCACCTATGGTCAACAAATCTACAACAAAGGAGGCAAGGATATACAATGGAGAAAAGACAGTCCCTTCAATAAGTGATGCTGGGAAAACTGGCCAGCTAAAAAAGAATGTAAAAGAATAAAAGAGTAAATGTAAAAGAATAAAATTAGAACACTCCCTAACACCATACACAAAAATAAACTCAAAATGGATTCAAGACCTAAATGTAAGACCGGACACCATAAACCTCTTAGAGGAAAACATAGGAAGAACACTCTTTGACATAAATCACAGCAAGATCTTTTTTGATCCATAAGAAGCACATGAAAAGCTGCTCAACATGACTAATTATTAGAGAAATGCAACTCAAAACTACAATGAGGTACCACCTCACATCAGTTAGATGGGCGTCTGTTGGGTGTCATCAGAGTAACAAACGTATGGACACCAAGGGGGGAAAGTGGCGGGGGTGGGGGTGGGGGTGTGATGAATTGGGTGATTGGGATTGACATGTATACACTGATGTGTATAAAATGGATGACTAATAAGAACCTGCTGTATAAAAATATAAACTAAAATTTAAAATTTTTTAAAAAAACACTTAAAAAATAAAATAAGCTACAAGGATATGTTGCACAACACAGGGAATATAGGCTATATTTTATAAGAACTATAAATGGAGCATAACCTTTAAAAATTGTGAATCATTATATTGCACACCGGTAACATATGATATCACACACCAAAAGAAAATAAATAAAATAAAATACAGTTCGCAATTGTTTATAGAAGGATTAAGTTTTGCAAAGGGTGTGAAATTTATCAAAGAATCCATGCCAGCAATTCCATTCTGAATATGTCCTAAAGAAATAATTTGATAACTTAACCAATCTGTATGTTTTAATAGATGTCTCTAATAGAAAAAAATGAAAACTACCTGAAAATGATAGGGGATTGAGTGAATTATACTGATCTATGTAATGGAATAAATATAACCATTATCAAAAAATGGTCAAGAGTGCTATTCATTGTCATTGAAAGACTTTCATGACATTTTTCTTAGAGGCAAGAGTGGGCCTCAAGCAGCATGTATAATATGATGGTATTTAACATTTTTCAAAACTGTGGGTTTATAGGTATATTATAGATACATTTTATTAGATTTCTATTTTTCTTTCTCTAGTTTTATTTAGTGAGCATAGCTTAATTTTGAACTTAATGAAATTTAAATCCAAATTTTGAAAAGAAGGGATCGTCTCATAAAGTAAGGACCCCAAAACAAAGACTGAGGGGATGACTTCTAAGCTGACTTTTGAAGAAACACCAATAGGAAGAGTTCTCAAGTTGAATACAACAGTTCCCTGTCAGGTAGAAGGAAAAGCAGGGCCAGGGGCTCTTACACGTTGCGGGGAGCTGTGAGAGAGAATGGCGTTTATGAACAACTGCCAAGGAGTTCGGTGTGGCTACAACATACAGTGCAAAGGAAATCAAGCTGGTGTTGGCAGGCAGAAGGCAAACCTTGAAATACCATATACGCCAGGTGAAAGAGTTTGAATTTTGTCCTGAAGGAACGTGAAAGCCTTTTTAAAAGAAGACTAACACGTTAGGATTGCATTTGTAGAAAGATCACTCTGGCAGCAGTGTGGGAAATGAATTGGCAACCTATTACAGTAAACTCTGCAAGAAATGGCAAGGACCCAGACTAAGGCAGTGGCAATGTGCTTGGAAAAAAGAGAACCGAGTTTACAGATCCTTAGCAAGTTGAAACTTGGGACTTAGTAGAGTGGAGGTAAGGGTGCAGGTGTCAGTGATAAAGGCTGAAATTCAGGCTAATGCAATGGAATAGATAACAGTGCTATTTGCTGAGACAGGGAGCAAGAGAGGAGGGCCAGAGTTAAAGGCAAAGAGGACTCAGTGCTGAACGAGATGCATTTGAGTTGCTCCTAGCTCATCCCAGTGTTGATGCCCATGGGCTGCTGCACATTAGACTCTGAAGTACTGGAGGGAGGCTGAGCAGCAGATGTGCATTTGGAATCTTCTTCCTCTTTGCAGCCACTTATCTGAAGGATTATTCTATACTTGTCTCTTCACATGACTTTCATTCCACAACCCAGAGCAATCAGGTTTTCACCTTCTCTATGTATAATACTGTTCTCATTAAAATTATATCCAAAGTCCACAGACAGTACATATTGTGAGAGTGAATACAGAAGTGTGTGAAGTGAGAAGGAAAGGAGGCCCAGAAGACGACTTTGGAATCATATTTACCTAATGTTCTTTTGAAAGAAAAAGAACCCAGAAAGGAGACAGAAGTTTATCAATAGATGGGAGAAAAACAGGAAGAGACTATTGTCACTAAGGTGAAAGGATGTGATATTTTCAAGACACTGGCGTTTTTCAGTGGTATTGGAACTGAAGCCAAGTTGAGTGATCATAATTTGTCCATGACAAATATTAAATATTGTCCATGGACTTAGGATCCTGAAAAGTCATTGGATATCATCTTAGTGAGAAGAGTTTTACTGTAGAGGAGAAGATGGAAGCCTGATTTCTCTGGGTTGTGGGATGAAAGACAAGAAGAGCAAGTATAGAATAATCCTTCAAAACCTGGCTGCATATGGGAAGGATAGACAGAAAGACATAGGTCAATGGAAGGCTTTTTATAATTTCAGTGGCTTTTTCCTGAGAGGAAAAAAAACAGTAGAGTAGGAACATTTAAGGGTAGAGGTGGAGGTAAAGTAGGTGATGAAGGAAGGAAGCAGGAGGATGCAGCATCTAAACCATAGTGAAGGGATCAACTATGGCCCAGAGGATGAAGACTCCACCCTTAGAAATGGGATTGTAGGCTTTCAGGACGGATAGGGATGGAGGTAAACTTGAATATGGAATAAATTTTGTTGAATTTTCTCAAAGTAGGATACCAGGACCAAATTACAACTTACATTCAGTTTCACCAAGAGGAACCAGACCCAGCAATTTCTACCTAGATCATTAGTGACAAAATAACCCAGGTCAACCACACAACTAATTTTAGAAATGGAATAAAAAGGACTTGTCCATGTATTAGATGAAATTACTCTGGAAAAAATAGAGCAGGGTTAGAGGTATTGAGAGTGCCAAGGAAGGTGCAATTTAAAATAGACAGTCAAGATCAAAAGGTAACATTGAGAAGGTGATATTTGAACAAAACTTGAAAGAGGTACGGAGAGAATCTCCAATGCCTAAAGGCTACAATTGGCCTGTTTACTCAAGTAATAGCGAGAAAGTTCATGGTGGCAAGAGAACAGTGAGCAAGGGGAGGAAAAGGAAAGGATCAGATCAGAGAGGTAATGAGGAAAGGATTATGTCACATTTGGGCCCTACTGTAATGACTTTGGCCTTTACTCTGAGCAAACTGGAGAGCCAGGGAGGGTTTTGGTCAAAGAAGGGACATGATCTGACTTACATTCTTAAGTGGTCACACTGGCTGCTATGTCGCAAGTAAATTATGAGTAGAAGTGGGGAGATGAATTAGGAGACTATTACAGCAATCCAGGTGAGACAAATGACAACTTGGAGCTGGGAGACAGCAGAGGTTAAAAGTGATCAGATTCTAGATATTCTTTAGAGGCAAATCCTACAGTATTTCCTAACAGATTTGTTCTATTGTGTGACAGAAGAGTCCAGGAGGTCTCCACTGGCTTTGGGATTTAACGTGTAAAAGGATGGCACTGTCATCTCCCAAAACAGAAAGGCTGTGGGTAAACTCAGGTATTAGAGAGAAGAGCAGGAATTTAGTTTGGGGCATGGAAAGTTTGCAGCGTCTACTAGGACACCCAAGGGGAGATGCCTGGGGTGCAGTTGGAAAGAAAAGTACGGAGCTCCAGAAATCCTGTCAAGGAATTCGATGATTATTTTAAAAAGTAAATTTCCCAACTCTTGATGGAACGGAAGAGAACATTTTCATTTCCTGATCTCTCATTCTTAATACTCCCACTACACTTGGGCATAGCATGTGGAAAGGACTCAGTCTATATTTTATAAGCAAGTGATTTGAGCACTTTTCACTTCCATGAAGAGAAAATGCTTCATCTCTTTTAACTGCAGGACTTGGGGATATTAAGTATTCAATGGATTGAGCCGTAAAGGCGAGAGCAAGTATTTGACAGTTTTTGAGACAGGCAAAAATGGAACTCAGAAGTGAGTTCTGCATCTGCCAATTTTCCAGGAGACTAATTGGGCCAAGTCATCCTGAACCTTCTTTTGCAGCTTTCTTGGTATGAAGCCAGCCTTTCATCTCCTCAAAGGAACTTCTATTTTTCACCCATTGGATTAATGGCTTAAATAAGAAACTGATACAGATTTTTTTTGTAAAAACCTACATTATATATTGAGGTCATCTCCAAACAATATATTCAAGTTCTAAAGTATTTAGGAAACTTTGACCGCCCAGGAAACAATATGTTAATTTTGTTTGTTTAATCCCATTTTGTTCCCCCGCCCCCCAAAAAACTCTTTGAATAGGATATAGTTGTTTACAGGTAGAACTTGGCAATTTATCATGAAAAATGTATTATCATTCCATGTGAATATAAACAGACATTATCTCTGAAGTGGGAAAGTGCTCATAGCTTCAATCATTCATTCATCTTGAGCAGTGACTACCATCTTAGCTAAGATAACACTGTGAGGAACCAAGCTGTATCAGTCAAGGTTATTGCAATGGGCAGCTTCAGAACACTCTTGACACTGGTTTAACTGAAATAAAGATTTTTTTTCCTTTTACTATCCTGAACATTTCTGTTCTCTTAGAAAGGTCAAGCTGCTGAAATACTGAGAGTATCCAAAGAGTCAAGGCCAAGAGGACCAAAAAAGAAATCTGAAGTGGTCCAGCCTGGGAAGATTCAGTAACCAACGTGAAAATGCCCCACTTGCTGTGCCAGCTTCAATACTCTGCTCCTTTTGACTAAAGCTGGCATCTCTGGCAGGAAAGAAAATCAAATCTCATCCTCCTGAGTCCATTTGCAGTTTGGTTTGGGGGAATTTTTGTTCTGAGACAATGCACAGAGATCTCTGTTCACAATCAGACCACCCTGTGAGAAATGATTAAACCTAACTTTTTCTTCGTTGTTCATTAAGCCTCCACAGATATATTTGCAAAACTATGGACTTTATATTTCTACCCAATAGTATAGCATTGGATTTCTTCTGAGAATGCCAGTGTCCTGGGGTTTACTGCACACTATACTCAATTTTTACCGGACACACCATACTTGAGACATTATTGAGTTTGAAACAGAGCTGCAATTCTAGGCTAGAAGAACTGAGAACAGGAAGTAGACTGTTTTACCTCTCTTCTTCATCCAACCTCCAATCACTCAATACACCCCCTTAGAGTAGGAAAAGAAATCATAGCCACAGAAAGGCAGTGGAAAAGTACACCATCCCTCCAGTCCTTTTTTCTACCTTTCAAGTAGTGTGTGATGTGTGTGTGTGTGTCTGTGTGTGTGTGTCTGTTTCCCTTGCCTTCCAAATAGTATAAGCTCCTGTGGGTGTGGCTGTGCATTTTATTCCTATGATAGCCTCGTATTCCTCTGCACTTCTGCTTTAATAAAGCCTGAACTGTGTTATTATACAATGTAATTTTTTAAACATCTTTCTATTATACCATATTTTCTAATAGATAAAACTGTGTTTTTAAAAAGAATTTCTCCAATAATAGAGTACCAAACTTCAAACCATAGGAACTCTATATTGACAATTATTCATGTATGTTTGTGCCCAGTATTTTTTGCTCAGTTACTTTACCTTTAGGAATTTTAAGTTTCCTTTTTTCTACTGCTGGGTGTCTATATTTCATCTTCATCATAGTTTATTTCATCTTACATGTAGATATGAAACTTAGATTAGAGGCTTAGGTGTTCGGCCTATTAACTGTGACTAAGAAATAGAAATAGTTGATTTGAGCCTGACATTTTTACCTCTGCAAAATAAGATGTAATCAAGGAAATATATTACCATGTGGTCAGATTTCTTTAATTGCCTAAGGATTTAAATAAGAAAATGTATTCCCTTTAATTCAAGTTTTTAATAAATAAATAATGTTGAAGGCCACAAAGAAAGTTATGCTTTTTGATACTTACTTGTGCTTACTTTTCTAACCAGCTGCATTTCAAGGGACAAACTTTAGTTCATGAAATGGCTATTCTAAAAAGGCATAGTGCCAAGGAGAATGCAGTCTTTAGTGTGCTAGGTTGGAATGGCAGCATAGAATAGTGGTTAAAAGCATGTATTCTGGAGCTAGGCAGCTTGGATTAGAATCCCAGCTCTATGGCTTGATAGCAGGTGACTTCAAAGAAGTCATTTAACTTCTCTATAACCCAAATTCTTCACCTACAAAGGGAGTGTAATAATTATACCTACCTCATAAGAAGATTGTAAGGAGTAGAAGAGTTTGTGTGTGAACATAATAAAATGCTAATTTTAGTATTTACTAATACTCTCAGATTGAATATGTTCATCAGAGACGAGGAACAGCAAAGTCTACCTGCTTTTCAGGAAGCTGTAAAAGACTGAGTATGGTATACCACTGGGATAGTGAAGGTGCAAATAGTTGGAAATCAGCTATCTGAACAAAGGTATTTAGAAGGAATTACACTTAGTCACAAAGAAATTCTAGGTGGGGACGTAAGAATTGGAGGGGGGAAATTACGTGTAGAAAAACATCTCTATTAAACTGTCTGAATTTTAGAAAATTGATCTGCAGAAGCAGATGGAGACTAATTTTGGAACTCAGTCAACCTTCATAAAAGACCATGAAAATCAACAGAATGCCATCGCTTACCATTTCTTGCTCTCCTCAGACCCTCCTCAGAATGTCTCCTCAGACATTCACATACACACGCGCACAGGCACTCATACACGCGTGCACAGCAGTAACATTCAGTAATGCGGTTTCAACAATTTTGAAGTCATTAAGGTAAAATGAGAAGGTAGTCATCAAGCCTCACTTTTCTGGGAGAACACTGATAATGACAGCATCTTTAAAGATAAGAAGAAAGCAGACTGCTCTTTCTCTCTCTGAGCTGACGCTGTGGCTATGAGGAGCATGCTCCTTTGTGTATGTTTAAATATAATAAATAATATAAGGGAATGAAAAACATATTTTCCCAGATTAGGGGCAAAAAACTACAAGTCAGTTTAAATACGAATATGCTGAATTAAAGAAACAAAAACATGGTTCTTACAGTATCTGGATCATAATTTCTAAATAATGAATTTTTAAAAAATCCCTGCATGGGGGCCATTCTCAGCAGTTTTTTATTTCCTCATATCTTTACAAACTTATCAAATCCTCTTTTTTCCCCTCTTTTGTTTTCTCTTCCCTTTTGTTTCTTTAATGGAGTTATCAATGTTGTACTCTCTCTGATAATTTTTGACAAGTGTATAATGAGAAAGCTTTAACGATATAATAAATAAAGGGAGAAAATAAGAACTCGTAATCCAGATAGAATTAGTTTAATATAAATATAGGAAGATTTAGAGCTCAGAAATATGAATGATATTTACTAATAAAGAATAAGTAAATACCTTTTAAAGGACTTTTAAAATTTGGGGAGATAAGAGAAACAATTCTAATCCGTATGTCTAAACTTCAATTTTAAAAGGTGTTTCCGGGGGCTTCCCTGGTGGCTCAGTGGTTGAGAGTCCGTCTGCCGATGCAGGGGACACGGGTTCGTGCCCCGGTCCGGGAAGATCCCACATGCCACGGAGCGGCTGGGCCCGTGAGCCATGGCCGCTGAGCCTGCGCGTCCGGAGCCTGTGCTCTGCAACGGGAGAGGCCACAACAGTAAGAGGCCCGCGTACCACAAAAAAAAAAAAAAAAAAAAGGTGTTTCCATAAAAGTCTCTAAATTAGATGACAGTTCTCAACTTCTATATCTTTACAGTTAGACAAGGTGGGGAGCAGAAACAGAAACCACTTGAGACAATCAATACAGCTGGGAACAAAAAAGAAATAAAAAGACCTCCTTCCTTCTCGAGGAGGATGGTTGAATAGAATCTGAGTCTGATGAACAATTAGAGATGATGGGAATGATTAAATCATAGGGTATTTCTCCTATGAGCTCAAAGTACATTCATAGTTGTGACTTCATTTATCTTCACATTGACCTATAAACTATATGAAACATAACTTCCTGTCACTATTTAATCAGGAAATCCTGAAGTATAATTATTCAAATTAGTCCAAGATACAAGATTGGAACTAGATGGAAATAGAAACTAGTTAATCTTTGAGAGCTTACTAAGTGCTAGGCATTATGCTTATTCATTTGCTAGTGAAAGCCTTCCATCTACTGGGATCAACTTGTTCTTTGGGATTAAAAAATAGTCCAAATTCCCATCCCATACACAATGTATTCTGCAGTATCACTGGGAGAATCTTAGGGCCTTTCTTGACACCCCTAACTCCACTCTTTTAACTGGATTCTCAATTGTCTCCTTACATCTCATCTTTGTACATTGTTATCTTGATTCCTTTAGTTCCCCAAAGGATTGCTAATGTAAGAACTCATAGTGAAACTTTACTGAAGTTTAGGGTATAATGAGATACTGGGAAGATGATCACATTGTACAAACATACAAAAAAAAATAAAGATAAAAGTTGGATACTAGCAATCTATATTCTTGAAGAAACCACTGTTTATTCTCCCTGCTAATTGTTTCCAGAGGCCCAGACCACTTCCATTCATCCAGGTTCCTACCCTGCAATGACCCAGCAATTCCACTAGTAGGTATTTCTTTAAGATAAAGGAAAATGTATGTTCACAAAAAGGTCTGTAGAAAATGTTTAGGGCAGCTTTAATCATAGTGCTCCAAACATGGAGGCAACCCTAATTTCCTTCAACAGGTTAATTGATAAGTAAATTGTGGTATCATGAGAGATTTTTGCTGTAATGGTAACCCATTCATTTTGACACTGGGATGATAGCAAAAATAATACAGGGACTTGAAAAGTTCAGCCTACTATTACTGCTCTGGGAATCTGCCACATCAGTTTTTTTTTTGTTTTTTTTTTGCGGTACGCGGGCCTCTCACTGCCATGGCCTCTCCCGCTGTGGAGCACAGGCTCCGGACACTCAGGCCCAGCGTCCACGGCCCACGGGACCAGCCGCTCTGCAGCATGTGGGATCCTCCCGGACCGGGGCACGAACCCGTGTCCCCTGCATTAGCAGGCAGACTCTCAACCACCGCGCCACCAGGGAAGCCCCTGCCACATCAGTTTGAACAAGCCAGATTTCCCTGATAGATGATTAAATATGTGAGACTACAAATATGTGGTACATTTATCCTTATCACCTCAACTAACAATCAGCCAACCCCAAGGAAAAGAGCTGCCTAGATGATTAACAATCAACCAAGTTTAGCAAAAGAACTGCCCATCTGAACTCAACCCAAATTGCCAAACCACAGGACAATGAGCAAAAAATGGTTTTTTCAAACCCTAAATTTTGAGGTGGTCTGTTATGTAGCAAAAGTTAACCGATATATGAATATTCATACAATGGAATGCCGGATGAAAATAAAACAGATTAAATTACTGATACATGCAATACCTTGGATTAATCCCCAAAATAGTATACTCAATGGAAGAAGCCACACACAAATCATTATGATTCTATTTGTATGAAGTCAAGACCCAGCAAAATTATTATATGGTTTCTGAATTCGAAACACTGGTTGCCTGGCGGGTGGGGTGGGAATGGGAGGAATGGTGACAAGACAGGGGCAAGAGGGATCTTTCTGGGATCACAGAAATATTCATGCGGAGTCTTGAGAGTCCTCAGAGCTGAGTTTAAGAGTTAACAGGCAAAAAAAGAATTCCAATAATATTAATTAAGTTGTATAATATAGGTATTTAACAGGGTGCTATATGAGTACAGAGCAGAGAGTACCTATCTGTGCCTTTTGACATCTGGGAAGTACTTCCCTGAGAAGTAGTCTTGAAGTAGCCCATGCTGCATGTAGGCACTCACTATATGGTGTTAAATTTTATTTGTTGGATAGGAAAATGCCATATTCAAAAGCATGAAGGTATCAAACAGTATGTCATGTATATGGGGGTAACTACCTGGAGATTTAATATGGAAGAGTAAAGGGGAGCCACAAGAGTTGGGGCTGGAAGGATAACCTTGGGCCAAATCACACATGTTCTTGAATGCTTTGGTATCAATTCTTTATCATATGAGCAAGGAGAGCCATTGATCAGATTTTCAGGCTCTTAGAACCATACCGCCCCTATGACCATCCACCTAATGTGAGGCTTGCCTTGCTCACCAACAGTAAACTGATGGTAATTAGTGGCTCACCAATATATTCTAATATAAGGAGCCCACTCTGGTGTGTAGAGGCATATATAAACAATTCAGAGAAGGACTATAAAATCGTGATGAGTTGGAATCACTGAAAGAGAACTGAAATGGTAATTAAATGGGTGGGAGGAATATTCCAGTTCTTCTACACACCCCAGACTCCCCACAAGTGGCGTTAAACTCCTCCATGGTTTGTCTGATAGCTGAGCCAGCTTTTTTCTTGCTGATTTCCAACCTCTGCTAATCCAAAGCTCAATACTATCCTCTATATTCAAATTTCAACTTGGAAAAGTCGGTGAACTTAATTTTAGGATTTTTCTTTCTGAATATGAATTCACTCAGAGTTTTACAATCTTATGTTCCCTCATGCGACAGTAGTCAGTTTTGCCAGTTGGATAAGTTAACAATACCATGTAAGAGTGAAAAACATAGTATTTCAGGTTTGTAGACCCGGACTCAAGTTCTTACTATCTCTTAATCTTGGAGTATCACTTAATTCCCTCAAGCCTCAGCTTTCTCATTTGTAAATCATGGGTAATATGGAAAATCTCTCCTTGGTTCTGGAAAGAATAGATAGAACAATAGCCATAAAGATGTGAACATATGCCCAGAATATAGTGAACACTTCAACAATGCTAGCTATTACCTTGAACAGTAATCACTAGTCTTTCCTTTTCTACCTCCCAGGACGTGAGGGGTTCGTTAGATGATTGGTTGTTTGAAGTTTAAACATTGAAAAACGAAAAAGTAAAACACACAAGTACAGTTGCAGTTTTTCCTAGTTTATATATTCCCAAGTGGTAACAACTGTGTTACCATTAATTAATGAAATCCTTTTATTCTGAAGTCCTTGACCTGTATCTTTCACCCTCATATTGGCTGTGTGTTGTGTAGAAAGAAGATAATCTAGGATTTACGTTGAAAAGAAGGTAACTCAGATAGAAAGGAAGAGAGGAACAGTGAAGAACACCAATCATAGCCAAGTTCTGACTCCAAAGTTATTCAATCCAACTAGACTACCCTGCTGCACATGGATAGAGCTGACGGGTCTTTTAAATGACACTTTAATTCAGTTTTGTGCTTTTTAAAATTGCTTTGGGAAGAAACTGGTCTTCAAATTTGTGTCTTCCACAATCCACATCTTATTCCCCTTGGGGGTTCTTTTTCTGTTAGTACCTTCATTCCCATTCATCTTCCTCTGCCACATGTTACAGAAAGTACTTTGCTTCAGAAGCAAGCTTCATTGAATGCTACATAAAATACCTTTTCATAGAGCGTAAAGCTTATTCCCACAGATGTCATGGTAAAGGGACTGATTACTCTAAGCTTCCTATTTAACTATATTTTCAAAACCTTAATAGTAAGGTTTACTGTAACATTTTGAAGCAACTCTTCTCTCTAGCTGCTATGCCAATGTTTCCTTTTTAGTTTGGGGGTTTTTAATCTTTTTTACTACAGTGAGAGCACTATTCTTGTTGACATCATTTTTATGTAAAGTTAATCAATAATTTTTTTATAATGATGAGTTTGTCATTTAACACTTTTTCTGATACTCATTATCTGCCCAAAGAAGAAACACCTCATGAAGGTTCATCAAAGTTGAATAACATTAACTCTCTTACACCTCCCACCACGTAACCGGTCAGCCTGGACTAAAATTCCGGGCTGTGAGAGGACAGCATATGCCTCCAAGCCATGGGGACATTCCAGCTGGCATCGATAGAGCCAGCAAGGAGTTTGATGTCAGACTTGTAGTTTGCCCAGTGAGATTTATGAGTCCCAGCTGTATTTCTTGACTCAGCTCCTGTTTCTGTAAAGAAACACTTAAATGGAAATCAACTTCTAGTCTGGAAGATGATAACCGGTCAATTCCAGAAAGGTCTCTAGTGGAGTCTAATCTACTTAGTATCCTATTGAAAGGAATGACTTCTGCCTAAACAGAGGCCTTGTGCCCATACATGTGCAGCAGTATTATTCTAAGGATCCCAGATTCCCCTAGAAATGTGGACCAGACAGAATCTTAGAGACCAAAGACAATGTCTTTTTCACCATTGCCCAAATATTAAATGGCCTGCTATATTTCATCAGTTACTTTAACATGGAAAAACAGAATATTTACTAACATGGGTAGATGTGTTCACTTTGCTCTTTGCTAAATGTTAACTGTACAGAAATTATACAGAAATGTTATTTATACAGAAAACATATGAATGGATGTACTATTTCCAACTTTTATTTCTAAACAATGATAATTTACTCATTACTTATTTTTTACATCTCTGAAGGGAAGTGATCACAGAGGTCATGGGGTTTTCAGTGATGTTCCCAGGAAGCAGTCAACCATCAATCTGCATGGGAAATTCTCTATCATCATCATCACCATCCTCACCATGTTTGTAAAGAACTTTCTATGAGCTGGGAAGTTCACTCATCCTATCTCGTTCCTGTATCTCCCTTCACAGTGTGGTTACAATTCTGCTGAGTATCTCTCTTCAACTGTGGTACCAGCACTGAACACTGTCAGTATTTTGACTGATGAGACCAGAAGGAAGGGGGGCTATTCACCTCCCTTGTTCTACACACAGTGATTCTCTTCAGCTAGCCAAGGACCACACTGCTAGTTTAGGCATCCTCCATATAGTTACAGAATTTGATCATCAGATCATTGTTGTTCTTTCTCAAGAATTTTAAAATGACATGCAGAACACGACTTAGGGTGAGACACCTGAAGCATGCTTATTGAAACTGCCCTCCAGTTCTAAACTGATCTCTTCACTGTGGCTCTTTTCAGAGTCTAAGTCTTTAACCAGATACAGATCCAGTGCATAGTCTCCACACACATACTATACATTTACACATACATATTCTTACAATGTCATCTTATTCATGATTTCTTGAAATATCATGGTGTGATATGTGCTGAAGCACCAAGTATGTTATATATTCCAAATTTTCCTTATCTAGCACCTCTGAAAAAGAGAGAAATGTTAATATAGTTTTAGCACCTTTTTAAAAACACGGGTCATTTTTGCAACTAGTATTGCAGTACAATTCTCCTAGTCTCTTCAGAAGAATCTAGCCTTGTACTCCCCATCATCTCTAGAACAGCACACTCTCTCCAATGAAATACACTGACCTCTTTTAACCCTGTCTGTTGATGTCGACATACCTAAGATGGGCTAATTTATTTTTGCATGTCTCACTTGTACAACTACTTTTGCTTTAGGGTCCCTATTATCTCTGAGCAAATATTATGCTATTTGTACCATTTGCTCACAAAAGTATCATGTATTTACTTTGTTCAGAGTTGCTATTGGACAGTATTGATTGTTTACATTTTACAGAACATTGTAGCATTTCTCTTTCTCAGGTGCTTCACTATAAATAAATCAGGGTCCCTATTACCTGTGACATGTATACAATCTTACTTTTATTATCAAACTTAGTTTTATTACCAAAATAGTAGCGTGTTGTTGACAGGTTGCTTTTTGCATTTCCCAATCATTTTCTCTTTTTAATTGAGATATAATTGACATATAACATTGTATTCGTTTTAGGTGTATAACATAATGCCAGTTATTTTCAAAGAACAATTTTGGTTACAAACTCCCATTATGGGTCCTGTCTCAAAAACTAAAGGTATCTTGTGGCAGTTCTATTGCACTAGATCAGCCATTTATTTGATCACCTCCCAAATGGCAGATGTACACAATGGTTGAACTACTGCTCTCAGTACAGTTTTTAAAACTAATGGGATATTTAAACTCTGAATGAGGCATTAACCATGATGACATTTGAATTTTATTAGTCGTCTTTTACCCTGCCTGAGTATCTCCTGCTCTTCCAGCTTTACTAATACATTAGACTCATTTGAACCCGGGTAACTCTTTGGTAAGGTTGGCCTGAAGAAATCTGCCAGTCTCCAGAGGCCAGTTTAGAACGGGAATTATTGGTTAAGCCAGCGTTGGCATGCAGTTCAGTCCATTTCCCAGCCTTAAGAAGATAAGGCAAGTTTGCATGTACGTCTACCTTTATTTAATCTTTTAAAAAGTGTTTAATACGGTCATGCTTGGTGATGCGACACAATACCTAAAGGCTGGTATTAGGATATGTTTCTGATCCTCTGAAAAGCTTTTCTGACTCAGTAGGCTGTGGAAGTTCACAACAGCCCTAAAGGCAATCCTCCATGCGTTATTGTAGATTGATAACTGCACCTGGATTATTCATAGCAAAGAAAATTTGCAACATGCGCCTTATAGCCCAGCCATTGGAATAGTTTAGGATAAGAATCATCTGGTGGACAACTGAAATGATACACCAGTCTACATAAAAAGTATTTCATATAAAAGACCTTCTTAATAACACTGATATAATCATATTAGAATATTTTGCTAAAGCAATCTTGAAATACGTAAATGGAATAAGATGCAAAAGAGCAAGTAAAAGCATTTGCAACTTAAAAGTATATTTTGTGAGCACATAATATCCTTCTGTTCAAATTAATATTACAAAAAGCATAGGCTTATAACATCTGAATTACGAATTCAGAACAAAAATAGATGATTTAAATGAAACACAGAACAAATCTATTTGAGAATGAGACATGTGCAGATAAAAAAAAAAATAGTTTGCTACCCCCATCTCCACTCCCAGTCAAAAAAGGAGCGTTGAATAATAATTCTATATTGTATCAGCGTAAAAAACTACTGTGAACTTCTATGTTGATCTAAGGGCTCAGAATTAAAATGTGTCTTTGTACTTAAGAAAACAAGTACATCTACCTTGTTTAAATATATTTGCAAATTTAGAAATTATAATAACAATACAAACGGTCTTTTAACATAAATAACAGTTGCCTAGAATGTAGTATTTTTAAATTCATCTTTTTATTGTGAAATAATTGTAGAAATACATAGAAAATAATTGTGAAATACATAATGCAATTGTATGAAATAATACAGAGAGGTCTTGTGTACCCTTTATCCAGTTTTGCCCAATGGTAACATCTTGCAAAACTATAGTACAACATCACTATTAGGATGCTGACAGTGGTGCAGTCAAGAATCCCTTGCATTGCCACATCCACTTCCCTGTGACACCCCACCTTCCCCAGTCCTGGCAACCACTAATCTGTTCTCCATTTCTCTAGTTTTGTCATGTCAAGAATGTTATTTAAATGGAACCATACAGTATACAACCGTAGGGAATTGGCTTTTTTCACTCAGCATAATTCTATGGAAATTTATACAAGTCGTTGCATGTATCACTAGTCCCTTTCTTGTACTTCTGAGTAGTATTCCATAATACGAAATATGGCAGTTTGTTGAACAGTTCACTCAATGAAGGACATCTGGATTGCATCCTGTTTGGGGCTATTATGGATAAAGCTGCTATATGCTTTAGTGTACAGGTTTTTGTGCAAACACATCTTCCTTTCTCTGGCATAAATGGCCAGGAGTGTGCTGCTGGGTTATATTGCAGTTGTGTGTTTAGTTTTTCTAAGAAAACTTCAAACTGTTTTCCAGAGTGGCTATACATAAATGTTTCTGTCTTTTTTCTTCCAAGATTTTTGTAGTTGGTCTTCTAAATTTTGACCATCGTGAATCTTGGTATGAATTTCTTTGGGTTTTTCCTGTTTGGGCTTCAATCAGCCTCTTGAATACATAAGTCAAATTTGGAAAGTTTGCAGTCACTATTTTTTCAAGTACTTTTTCAGTACTGCTCTTTTTTTCCTTTCTTTTCAGGACTCCAATGACACAAATGTTAGATGTTTTATTATAGTCCTATCGCTGTATGAGGCTCTGTTCATTTTTTTTTTTTTAGTCTACTTTTTTTCCTCGTGTATATTGGGTAATTTCTATTGTTCTATCTTCAAGTTCACTGATTCAGTCCTGTCTCCTCCATTCTGCAATTGAGTTTTTTTAATTTTGGTTAGTGAATTTTTTTTTCTGTTCTAAATTTTCAGTCTGGCTCTTCTTTATATCTTCTATTTCTTTGCTGACACTTTTTTTTTTCATTCATTTCAAGTGTGTTCATAACTTCTTGCTGAAGCATTTTTTTTACTCTAAAATGTTTGCCAGATAATTCTGACATCTGTCATCCAGCTCTGTGTTAGCTTCCATTGGTTGTCTGTTTTCATTCATGTTGAAAACTTTATCCTTATTGATACAGCGAGGAATTTTAAATTGAAACATGGACACTTTGGGTATTATATCATGAGACTCTATATCTTTCTTAAATCTTCTGTTTAGCTGGCTTTCTCTGGTGCTCCTTTGGCAGGGGAAGGAGAGACACTGACTCATTACTTCCGAGCAGGGGTTAGAAGTCCAGATTCCCCACTCAGACTCTATTGATACTCAACAGAGGAAGGGCTTCTCATTAAGGCTTGGAGACAGTGGAAGTTCCTGTTCTCTACTCAGCGTTCACTGGTACCTCCATGGCTAGGGGGGGTAGGAGTGCCTTGTTACTGCTCCCAGCTGGCTTCATCTGACACCATAGGGAAGGGCATTGACCTCATTACTGCTGGTCATTGGTGAAAGTCCTGATTCTCCACTAAGCCTCCTCTGACACCATCCCAGTTGGGAAGGGAGGGGTGCCTTCTTACTACAGAGTGAGGCCAGAAGTCTAGATTCCCTTTGGGGGTCTCTACAGACATTACGGAGGGGGACTTCCTCCTTCCTGGCAGGAATGAAAGTCCAGGCTCCCTGCCTCCCTTCTCAGACACCACAGCCTGGCCAGGAGGGAAGACTTGGCTCCCTCTTCTTTGTTGCTGTGGCTGGGGAGTGGGGTTACAGTTTTTTCCGTGGCGTTGGCTAAAGAGGGCTATTATTGTCTTAAATTTTTTTTCTGTCTTGTTAGGCTGTTCCTTTCCTGGTCCTTTGGTTAGAGAGAGCAAGCTTTTGTTGGTGCTCTTTTATCTGTGCCTATTGGCATTTCTGTGTCGTGGGCTTCTTCAGCCCCAATACTTGGGGTATATGTGAGACAAAAGAAAAATAGGAAACTCACTCCCATGTCCTTCTTTGGGTTCCAAGATTCCTAGCCAGTCTACCTTCTTTCCATCTTTCAGAGTCTTCCTATGTGTGTTTTATATATATAATGTCCAGGGTTTTCAGCAGTATTTAGTGGGAGGGTTAGGGAAAAGTATGTCTACTCCAACTTCCTAAAAAAAAGTCCAAAAGATAGTATTTTAAACACTAAGGCTATTACATTTTCAATTATTAAAATTAAATCTTTTAAAATACTTACCAAAAGGCTTCAGTTTCCTCTTATCTATTAGCTTCTAAGTGAATTTCTGGGATATACAGTCATAATTTGGTTTGTAGAAACAAAAAAGAATTTTAATCTGATTTAGTTATAGAGAGAAAATATCATTTCCTTTCAGCCAGTAATGATATCAAGATGATATATAATTCCCTATCAGGTGAATTAGAAGTGAACAAATCATATTAGATGTATCAAGGTGAAAAGATGAATAAAAATAAAAAGATTTAGGCTTAGCTCTGCTTTGAATGCCAAAGACTAAGACTACTGTAATATTTTGGTTTTTTACAAGTGGATAATTATATGTTTGCCTAGTATAATACCACTGGTATCTTTCATTGTTACTCTAAGCCATCTTTAAATAAGGAACAGAATAAAATAATTTTATTTTAATTCCAGGTATTCATATCCACGATGACAATGTGGGTCACTGTTGCCTACTTTGGGAACCATTACACCCCTTCACATTGCCCAAACTCCTCTGAAACAGGGCCTCTTGCTCCTCTCTGAACATAATCCATATCTTCTCATAGGTTCTCTGACCTCTGTTTGGAAGATGTTCTCACCTTTCCCCTGTTATTCCCTCTCAAAGCCTTCCACCCCCATCTCTCGAGTTCTATCTCCAAAATGCCAACCTACAACCTACCCTGGGAATGGATTGCCAGTTCTTTGGGAAGGCAACACTTTACTTCAGTCTTAAAGGATGAGTTAGAACTACTCAAAGGTGGAGAGCTGAGCAAGGAAGGAAGGGAGGAGATGTAGGGCATCCGCATGCTTTGTTGGCAGAAGGGGTTAAAGAGTTAAAGAACAGAGGGCAACCACCTGATATACGTCTGCAAGCTACCAACAGCTTAATACTGGCATCAATTCTGAGACAAGGAGTGGTGGGAAATGAGGCTAGACAGGGACTATATATCACATTAGGAAGGATTTATCTTTTGTGAAAAATTTTTTACTTCTTCAGTAGAAGATGGGGTGCTCCTTAAGTGTACTGTACAGAAAATTACACAGTTAGAATTGCAATTTGATACATACTCAAAGCCCTCTGATTATAGCCCTAGTCTGTCTTCACAGCTTTTATTTCCATTGCTCTAATATGAGGTCCACAAACTCTCATCAGATGGAAGGACTGGCTCTTCCTTGAACACAGTCTATAACTTCCCCGCTTGATGAACTCACTCAGGAAAAGCAAGGCCCATTTTACCTCTCCTCTGCAAAAATACATATAATGTTCTTCCAAAGGTAATTGTCAGGATTAATGAGCTAATGCGTGAAAGCACCCAGTTTACCGTTTGTCAGTTAGGAGACAATCAATTTTATTCCTTCCTCCTGGCACTTATCTTAATCTACTTTGAAGTACAATTATATGTGTACCCCTGCTACAAGACTGCAAAATCCTTTAGACTGTGTCTAAAACAGTGGCTCTAAACGAGGGGCAGTTTTGCCTTTGAAGGGATGTATGGCAATGTCTGGAGACATTTTGGATTATCTCAATTATCAACTGTCTTGTTCATAGGATGTTAGTAGTTATACATCCTATAATGCATAATAGAGCCCACTAAAAGAGTTACTCAACCCAAAATGTCAGTGGTGCCGAGATTGGGAAACCCTGGCTTGGTTCATCTTTGTGGCCCGGGCAGCTGTTAGCAGAGCTGCATGTTACAGGAAGTATTCAGAGCTGTAAGAAATTCTTTGAAACTGCTTTTCTGTAGGTAAATTTATAAATTGCTGTGAGGGAGTAAAAATTAAATTAGAAATTTATTTGGTGTAGGAAAATTGAAAGGTAACAGAGGTTTATGAATCTTGATTAATTTGGGAGAAACCAATTTCCATTTGTATTTAGAGGTGACCATTTTAAAAGCTGAAGTTCTCTTAATCAGCAAGCTTTTGTAATGAAATGCAGCAGGATTTACTTTTATATCAAAGTCACTCCCCTGATAATTAAAGAATGCAACCGAATACAATTAAAAGATCACTGGTAAGCAAAATACAGTGCCTTGGCTGCATTCTGGGAGAGGTGTACAGTTAATAATCTAGATTCTAGTGACACTTTAATGAGAAGTTTAAACTCACTGGCCCTGAATCTCAGAATTTATCAATGCTCTTTACCTAGATTTTCATTTAAAAGTAATTAAGTGATGCGTGAAAATCAAGAGAAAAGTTTGTGATTAGGAAAAAGGTTGCTTTGTAGATAATTCAAGTAGCAAGTATTTTAAACTGAAAAGAAGAGATAAACTACTGATAAATCTATGGCATTTAGCCACAATGGTAAGGCCTTCCTGTGGAGGAAGAAGGGGAGATATAGGCAGTACCCAGGGGATTTAACCAAACCCATAGCCTCTTTACCTCGCCACAGTTGGATCCAGCACCCATGACAGAGTACGCATGGGGCTAGGTCACTCAGTGATACAGGCATTTTCATGGGCCCTGGTGGATAAAAGATTAAGAAGTGTTAATCTGTTTCTCCATTATCTGTGAAAATGCTCAAATCACTGTGTGATTTTGTTTGGTCAAATCAATATCTTTGCTAAAGCCAAATAGGATACACTGGTTTTCAATAGTACCCTGTATTCTAAAAATAAGTCCCATAAAAACAGCAACCTGATGATTCCATTATATAAGTAGATTGTTCTTACTATCACAATTTTATTGCCAATAGCAACATATACTTCAAAGAGAAAAATGCTTATTTGATGATTTTTCTAACATATTTTTAAAAACCTAAGTGCTAATGTAGCATCAGTGGTGTTATCTAGCTCTCTGTTACTATGTGTAGTGGTTCAGATACTACACTTGGGAGTGGGAGGGCAGCGGGTCCATTGTCCCTCTCATCCAGGATCTGAAAACAAAAGCTTGTGAAGAATATTTTGCATAAGTCTGCTTTCTCATTCATTGCTCTCTCTTAAGCAGGGTCACTGTTTCTGTGCCAGGAAAACCACTGTTTTATCTCATGCCAGATCTCTTTGGAAAAGAACTAGAATCTGCCAGAATGTGCTTTCTTTCTCATACTAAAATTAAAGATTTTCTAAAGTTCCTTTTAACCGGACCTCTGTCTCCAAATAGTTCTTCTCATTAAATACCTATCAGTGTACCCTCTGACTTAAAATGTTCCACTCACATCTTCCAGAAACATTGCAATCTGTCAGCTAATGGAAACCAAGTTCATTAGGTTTATCACAGCAGCAACTTTTTGCCCTGTACCTTAGCTTCCTGATTGAAGACTGTAGCCTTTTTCCCAAGGTTCCCTTCCCCAATGACAAATACTCAGTAGGATCAATGCCTGTCTGAAATGTCATCATGAAAAATTTTCATCACTGTCCTGAGGACATGCCTTTAAGGATTCCTCCAAACTGGATTATTTTGGAAAAAAAATTTTCCACCTATCAGGAAATTAGTTTGCTTCCTTATACCAGTGCTCATTATTTGACTAAATAATTACACTTATATGAAGGAATACAAAACTACACCATCTGAGGGGACATATATCAAAGGGCTTTACTGTGCTCCTCCACAGATACTATTTCAGTGAGCAAAGACTTCCCTGACCACAGGGACCTCTGTTGTATGTTTCAGAAAGGATGCTCTGATGTGTGCAATCCCAGTCAAATGCATTGTGATATTCCTTACAGTTATCCACCCCGTTGCTCCTCTGTATCATGTCATCTTAACTATACTTGGTATGTCCTGGTTCCTGTTACTGGTCTAAATAAGAGTTTTTCTTACTTACAAAGTGTTGAGGCAACATTTCATGGAATCTCCTTAATATTTTTCTCTCAAAACATTTTTCTGATAGCAGGAGTCCAATTTTAGAATCTTAGGCTCTGGGCTAATGAAAAGTGAATTAGAAGTTGATTGGCACAAATGCAAATGCTAATCCACTGATGAATGGCCATAATTCTTTACTTTTCCTCTAGACCTAAAATAACTTGTTGTAGATTGCCTGGCAATTAACAAATCTTAAACATAAATGCAGAACAAAGGAAAACAGAGTAATATATTCATTTATAAGGTACATTATATGAATCAAGAATCCACACTGGAGTCCAGATCCAGTCTGATGAACTATTTTGGAACACTGAATCTAGTCAAAACCACATGCCTTTGAAAAGTCGCTCCCCCAGTGAGATCCAGTACTGTTGCCTTTGCCACATGTCTAAAGCATCTTTGTTTTGTTTCAGCTGGCAGGGTTCATCTACGCCTGTTATGTTGTGAAATGTATAACTGAAGAAGAGGACAGCTGTAAGTATTAAAGCTCTATTCTGTTTCTTTCAAGTTCAGAGCATCTTCTTTACTGCCTCTTACCTGCTTTCCTACTTCTCAGACAATATCCCTTAACACATCATTAGAATAGGGACTAAGCCCTTTGTACCCATTAGGCTAAAATGTTTTTCATAAAAGTATCCAGCATATAGATAACTAATCAGTTTCACCCAGGACTACAAATCCCAACAATCAACAATTTGCAACAGTTCCAAAAATTCTCACAAGAACTGACTTCAGATTGATTCAAGAAATTTGTCTTCATGAAACCAAATGTTCATATTTCCTATTTTTTCCTACAATTTGATACAAATAGCTAGAACTTTATGTCAGAGTCTCAGCATTCAGCACTACTGCTTGATCCAGAGTTTAGATGGAGGTACCCTCTCACAAGCCTCTAAGTGGCTCCATTGTCCTCTGCTCTTCTAAAAATTGGCAGGTAGGTTTCATTCCTTCCTTTCCCCCTAAGGATCTGAAATAGGAGGATTAGGAAAAGTACTTCAATGTTCTCTGGGTACTTGCCCATACAGCTATATTTATTCTGAGGAAAAATCAGAGCTGGGAATCATTTTTCTTGGTTTCCAAAAATATTCATAATGATTGGGGTGTTGAGACAGTGGAGGAAAAGATGAGGATCCACTGCTCTGTTATAGGATGATTTGAGGAAAATACTCAAAGAGAAATATGTGTTTCTTCTTCACTTTCCAGTCATACTAGAAAGAAGGAGGCTGTATCATGGGATTCATTTAGAGGAGACACATTCTCAATCATATTCACACACGATGTAAAATTAGGAATATACAATGCATAGTTTATATTGTTGTTTGCAAAAGGAAATGATAGTCCTTTATGAATAAGCGTTTGTAAAACACTCCTCAATGTATCAAGTGCTATGTCAGTTTTGGGATATTTTAAGATGACTAGGGACTTCCCTGGTGGCGCAGTGGTTAAGAATCTGCCTGCCAAGGCAGGGCACAAGGGTTCGATCCCTGGTCCAGGAAGATCCCACATGCCGCGTAGCAACTAAGCCCGTGTGCCACATCTACTGAGCCTGCGCTCTAGAGCCCGCAAGCCACAACTACTGAGCCCGCGTGCCAAGAGCCCGTGCACCGCAACAAGTCACTGCAATGAGAAGCCCACGCACCACAATGAAGCGTAGCCACCGCTCGCCACTACTAGAGAAAGCCTGCGCACAGCAACGAAGACCCAATGCAGCAAAAACAAATAAATAACTTTATAAAAAAAAAAAAAGATGAGTAATATGCAGTCTTTTACTTCTAGGAATTAAGCATTTTGTAGGGGAAAGAAACATGTGAACAAATAAGTATAATAAAACTCTGTAGAGTGTATAGTGTGGGGAGATAGGAAAGGAATCAGGAAAGGTTTCATAGAGAAGGACACTCTTGAGCTTGGTCTTGGAAAATAAATAGATATTTGGATAGCTGATACGGGAGTAAGGTGATCCCAGGCAAAACGTGAAAAAGAACCAAGACATATCACAGCCTGCCATGTTGGGGGCAGAGCAGTCAGGTTAATATGAATGAATTATATCCTGTGCTAGAGGTGGGTACCCAGAGATGATTGGAAAAGATGAGATAGTAGAAAAACGGTTATGACAAAGTAAGGAGTCTGGACTTTATTTTGTATAGCATGATGGCCAATCAATTGGCAGTTAATAGAAAGAGAATAACAATCAGAAACGCACTTCAGAAAAAACGTAATGGTATCAGTATGAAGGAGAGACTTGAACGGGAGGGTCGAGATTAAGGAAAGACAGACAGATTAGGACACCGTGAAAATGACTGAGATATGAGATGATGAGGGTCTGGACTAAGACCAGTGTTGGAGAGGGAGAGGATAGATATGTTATTAAACATAAAAATAATACTGATTAATGGGCTATGGATGGGTACTATGTAAGGGGTAAGGAAGAGACTGATAGATTTCTGAATTTCTGATATGAGTGAATGGGTAGATGGAAATGTCACTTGAGGAAAGTAGAATGGGGATGCAGCAATTGGTTCAGTTTGGAAAGGTTGAGTTTGAGGTGCATAACGGAGATGCAGGAGAAGATATCTAGGAAGCACTTGTCCTATGCCCAGAAGATTTATTCTGTTGGAAGGGTAAATATTAGGAAAGGTAAAAGATATACGGATTTTAAAATGTATGGACTCCACAAACTATGTAAGTTCATTCAGCTATTACTGTTCAGTGTCTTTGTGCGAAATCCTTGATGAGTCTATAGGTTAAATTCCATATGGGAATTGAGCTTTCTCTAAACTATAATGTTTGATTTTATTTCACAATGATGTCTGCATTTCTATCTTCAGAAAAATACTGACACACAAAGTCTCCTAGACAGATAATCGTATCTCTCCAGAATAGTACCTCCCAAGCGGGATCCCAGAAATGCTAGTCCATAAGCTATACTGCTCAAAAAAGATTCCAAAGCCAAGTAAGTTTGACACTGAAAATTCAGAATGCACATTTATGTATTAACATCTCTAAGAGTATTGCAATAAAGAAGTATGTCCAATTTGTCCTAATCCACAGTTTTGTTTCAACCATATTGTGTTGGATGAGATACAGTGAGGCCAGAAGCAGATCAAAGAGAGAAACCAAAAAGGGTTTTACTACATTCACGGTTCCCTAGGGAAAACACAGCATGCCACGCAGGGCCACTCAGGGAAAGCACCATCGTGGGTCATGAGGCAGAGAGAGAGAGAGAGAGAGAGAGAGAGAGAAAGAGAGGGAGGGATGACACACACACACACACACACACACACACACACACACACACACACACACACACACACAAACACACACGCAGAACTGTAAGCGAGTGCTTTTATTGTCGTTTCCAGGGAAAGGACCAGGCAAGGCAGGGTAAAAGGGTTTAGGATTGGCTAAGTTTGAAAGAGGTCCCCATGAAATTCATGTTCACTGTGACTGACAGAGAATAAGGTTTGGGGCTATCTAAGGTCTCCAGATGTTTTAGGTGGGCCAGGCTTAACTTGGGAACAGCCTGTGGTCATTCTGTAGATGTTAAAACATTTTACAGAAACTAATAGTTAATATCCCAAACATTTGAACACGGAACCTTTTTTCGTAAGAAATCTTAATATTCCAGGGAATTATAATTCCAGGGAACTCATTTTAGGGAATTCTGCCCTAGGTCAAATTTTGGTCAAAGCCATGTAAATCCAAGGGGATGTGAAGTTACAAATATCTTTTGGAAGATAAGGCTTATCTTTCAAGCATCTAATAAACTGTTTTCCATATGCTTATGTCTTTTTATGTATTTTGACCACAACTCCTTAAGTGTCTTTAGTAATCTAAAAGACAAGCAGACTTATCATAGATAATTTTTCTAATTTTAGTCTTTTTGCTCAGTGAGTTAAGATATGAACTACTTTCCTTTTTTTTATATCCAAGTAGACTCATGCTTATCATGAACATTCATGGGACTACCCAACAACCTGGAGGAGATGCTCATTTGGGCCAGTTCTCTGTCCAGTTAGGTCTGTTTACTTGTGGTCACTCACACACAGACAATTATGAATATTTGTTGAGTAAAATGCTTTAGATTGATAGTTCCCATGCATTATCATTATCTTGATCACCTATGTATATGTTTACCTCCAGGCACTGCCTAGAACAAATGACTTCCAATGCTCAAGTGTAAAAAAGGTTGCAATTTCTATCTAGTTTTCAGTAATTATATTATAAAGAAAATTATTTTGATCCTTTAAAAATGTTTTGGCTTGATGAATGTACAATAAAACACACACACACACAAATGCTCTCAGAAAGTAAGTCCTGAAAGATGGGGAAAGTTTAATGTATATATAAACAGGGAAAGGATCTCTGTGTAACTATTCTTACCTGCTGTGGATTTGCAGTGAAGCAACCTGATGGGAGTGTAGTACAGGAGGAGATGCCAGCTCCCTACTTGCCAAATTAGTTAAGTTTCCATTCCTAAGAGCCTCACAAGGAACACAGGACAGTTTGGGTTCTGTAGCTGTGCTGAGAATGGACTGTGGAGATAAGGGCCTAATTACGGCACCTGGAAGACTGAAGTATTCTTGACGTCAATAGGAAGCAGACCGGCTCTGTACTCAGTTTTAATATCTGAGGTTCAGCAGCAAGTGTAGCCAGAGAGCCTCAGAGGCACCAACCTCTAGGGAGCTAAGGCGAGGGTTCAGGCTCCGTGAGCGAAGAGTCAAACTTAGACTCCACAAAATAGCAATAAATCATCATTGAACTAGAGGGAGTTCCTGCAGGCACATCAAATGCCTAAGATTTTTTTTCTTTATTTCTCCTTTTAAACAGTATCTCATTTGCTTTTCTAGAGGCCAGTTTTATAAATACTTATATAGACACTTTAATGCAAAGTTGTTGTTAATTTCCCCAATGAAAACCCTGGGCCTTGAAGTTTACATCTCTGACCCTCTGTTTATCTAAGCCAGAGCCCCAGTCTGACAGGCCAACTGGCTGTGCAAACTCACAGGACAACACTGCCATCTGCTGTGCCTATCAGGAGATGACAACCACCCTTGGAGCAAAGATTTCAAATAGGAAGATGTGGGCAATTCCGCCCCCATGTATCAGTCACCTAGGGGTGCAATAACAAAATATAACAGACTGGGTGGCTTAAACAATGCATATTTATTTTCTCATAGTTCTGGAGGCTAGAAGTCCAAGATCAAGGTGTTGGCAGGTTTGGTTTCTCCTAGAGCCTCTCTCCTTGGCTTGCAGAAGGCTGAATTCTCACTTTGCCCCCTTTTCTCTGTCTGTGCATGCCCCCATGTCTCTTCCTCTTCTTATAAGAACACCAGTTTTATTGAATTAGGGCCATGCACTTATGGCCTCTTTAGCCTTAATTACCTCTTTAAAGGCCCCATCTCCAAATACAATCACGTAGCAGGTTAGGCCTTTAACAGATAAATTTGGAAGGGGATACCATTCAGACCATAACATCCCATATCTAAAGATACACACACACACACACACACACACACGCACGCATGCACGCACACACCACGTGGCTGTTGGCTATTTGAAAATACCTTTCGGGAACAGAGTGGGGCTAGCTTCTGCTCACTGGCACATGAAACGCCTATGGGTAAGAGGCTCCAGGCGGTAATGGTAGCCTCCCTGCTCCTGGCTCACTGCCAGTAGGCAGGAGTTCCGGTCCGCATCTCCTGCTGTGAGGTGGGGTGATCTGCCTTCAGATGAGGAGCTCCTCACCAGAAAAAAGCTGGGACCTGCTCCAGAGGGTGTGCCTTGACACTTGAACCTTATTTGAGTGGGGCAACCATCACAACATACTTTTATATATTTGTAAAAGGCAGCGATATGTCTTAGGAGAAAAGACTTTCTCCAGGAGAGCGGGCATCCCTCGCTGAGCTGTCTTTGTGGCTGGGTATCATCTGTTGCCAACCTTGCTGAGTTTTCCTTATGACCTCCAGTGTTTTTTATTCCCCTCTACTTGTTCTCTTTGACAGTATTCTGTGAAAGAAATAAAATGTTCTGAGATTTCTGGTCTGGTGCCTTTTATTATACTTGTAGCTCTTCTCTCCCTTAATCCTCAGCTCTTCTGCACCAGAGTCCGATGTCCACTTACAGTGATAGAACTAAGAACTTATCATTAGATAAGTTCTTCATTAGAGTTGTTAGATGTGACAATTAAAAAGGAAAACATGCAGCTATGGAAAAATAATAACTAATCCATAATAGAAAAAATAGGCAACATGATTTCTCAATTTTTATTATGTTTTCTTATAAACCTTTGCCTTAATAGTTAAACTAAAAATAAAAATAAACATCAGTCCTCTGGAAAATGGATCCATTTTTCTAAGTAGTCACTATCTTTTCTAAAAGAGATTCAATGTGTTTGCAAATGTTCTTAAATATTCAAATCATCCAGGAAAATATGCAGAATGTCATTTTAAAAATATCCTAAGGGGGCTTACTTTGAAAAAAAATTGGAAAATTAATTCTAGATGTTTAAACACACGTTTAGATACACACATGCACAAAGCTACCAACCAAGCACAGATGCATAAAAGCCTGTCCTGAATTCTCCAAAATAAACTGGCCTTGGAATAAAAGTTATAGTCGATTTATAGACTCTTTCATTTGAAAAGCAAACCACAGGAAATTATTCACTTCTCTGAGGCTAATAATTTTCTGTTATTTTTGTTTGATTTTTCTTCTAAAGCCTGCTGGCCTACACTTCTGTGTATTGAACTCTGTTCTGTATATTTTGATCGCTTTTCCAGTTTGACAGGATCATTTGAGTTTGGATGCAATTCTCTGAGCACAAGGACACACTCTCCCGCCTGTGGGGGAGGGTAGAGGTGGCAAGGGAGGAGTACTCGTCCATTAAAAAATATTTGGTTCTTTCTGTTTATAAAGGAATGTCAGTTTACTGCAGAATGTAGAGAAAATACAGATAAACAAACAAAAAAGAAAATTAGAATGATTTCACAATTTTGAATTCTGGTTCTCAGCTAACATTTGGGTATATGTCTGCTTTCTTCCTTTCTTCCTTTCTTTTTCTTTCTCTCTATCTGGTTGTTAGGGCCATATTATACATTCTGTTTGGTAACCTGAGCTTTCTTTCTTATTATTTATAAATCACTCTCCAAACATAACCTAAGGGGTAGGCAATTAGCAATTCAAAAAAGGTGCCAAGTTCCTGGGTGCCAGGTTGACAGGTAGAGTTATGAGAATGGTGTGTCTATTTTTACTGTTCAAATATCATACTCAAGCAATCAAATGAAAGAGTAGTATATTATTGTTTTCTTTATAACATTGGTTTTGTAATTCTGCAGGTGACTGTGTGAAATAACCTTGTCCATATTTGCCAGGCTCCCACAAAAATCAAAATGTGCCGTTCCTTTCCCCATCTCTGAACAGAATCACATGTGATTAGAGTCTGGAGCCCCAGACTTCAGATGCTACTAACCTCGAGCTAGTGCCCTGCAGAATCATAGTGGGGCCAAGGTAGAAGGTGTCATCTTGCTCCTCTTCCAACTTCCCAGAGCACAAGAGCTCTGCATTTATTTAATTTTACAACTCTTGATTCCACTTAAGATTTCTTGTGAACTAAGAACACAGCAGAGTTTGAAATGATAGGAAACTACTACCTACTGCTCTATTTCAACACTTTAATTTTATAGGCCCATATAGATTAAATGACTTGCCCCAGGTCACTGAGCTTATCGGTGAACTTCTGACATAATATATAGCACATATTGATTCCCTCAGGGTAAGAGTATTAGGGGATGCTAGCGGGGACCACAGCTATCTTGACCACCGCTACATCCTCAGCATCTAGCCTACCTCCAACCTGAAGCAGGACTCAGTAAGTATATGGGAAATAAACGAATCAATCAGCTCTCCACTAACATTTCATGGACCATATGGAAACTCCTAAGGAAATGTGACATTTTTTAGACCCCAATTAATTCTAAGTAAATGAATAATGAATTAGAATAAAGCAGCTTTCATCGTTTTCTAGACAAATGTAAGAAAGCAGAAAAAAAAGATAAGCTGCCATATGTAAAAATAAAAGACAGACTAGATGATCAGCACCTGAAACGAATGCTTACATATACATGTGCCTCCTGTCAATCACGTGCGAGCTCCTATTAGTGACAACAGCCTTCCCTAACAGTGATACAATTTTTACCTTGTCTTCCAAAATTAGTGCTGGTCTTTTTTTCAGCCTGCTGTTAAGTTGCTCCCTCTCATGGTCAGGGAAGAGAAAACATATGCACTTTATTTTTAAATTTGGATATTCAGGTCCAAGTTGAGTCTTTTTTAACAATCACTTCTCATTTTCTCCCTTTTCTCTTAACGTCTCCTCCATTATACTCTACTGCTTATTATGCACACACATACACACACATACATGTACACTATGATCATCTTTAAATAAATCTAATGTTCCCAAATCAAAAATAGCAGGGAAAGAAATTGATTCATTCCCTATCCTTTGTTGATTCGAAACAATCAGGACCTTGTTTCTAAAGAGTCAATGTTGAGGTAACTATATTCATACTAGCAAAGGAGGACCTTTAACTGGGGTGTAATAAAGGAAGTATGTGGTACGGAAAACGGACGTGATCCAGTAGATGAATAATATCCAAGTTGTTTTAATCCACCTCAATGGAAAAGAACACAACAGCATGTGAAAGGAAGGAGAAGTGGTGACATTTACGGAAATGATTAAAAGAAACATCTCCCATTTTGATTATTCTGCCTCTTCCAATTCTCTAATACCTAGTCCACCTGTACTGGGTGTCCTGTACTCGTTTCCTCACCATCTCTCTCTACCCACATGGATAATGACATGAGAAGGAAAGCAGCTAAGTGGCAGAAAAATAGGATGCTTTTAGCACCAATATACATGCTCACAAACTAAAATTGCTGGGATCCCTTAGTCCTACCTTGAAAGGACAAATGAGAACAAGACAAAGAGCTGGCCCAGGAAACAGAAGTCTAAAAGATCTCCAAAGCTGAGACATGCTAAGAAAGAAGACTGTACATTCAAAGTTAGTCTTTTGATAAATGATGCTGGCTGTTGCCAATTTCATTAAGACCAGTTTTACTTTAGTGGTGGAAATGGCATCTAATAGGAACAGAAGGCCAGGCTTAGCTATCTCCTTCTTAACAGCAGGAGGACTAAAAACACTGCATCTCTAAGGATGGCCACCAGGTATGCAGGATGAAAACATCTGAGGGGAGCAGCCTTACACAGAGCGCTGCAAGAGTGCCTTGTAAATAAGCAGCATAGGGTGAACCCTCAATCCTGTGACATTTAAATGAGGCTGCTCCAGCAGCAGAGTCAGGAAGGCCTCCACGAGGATGGGTTGGCATTGTGTGGCAGGGAGTGAAGGAGAAACAAACTTAAAGCTCACAGGAGGCGAGGTTTATTTAAATAATAGAAAGTAATTAGGCTGAAGACAAAAATCAGTGATGGCATTTTAAAATTACAATTAATTTAAAGGTTAATTTCCTTTGGTGTTAAAATCTTATTTAAAACATTTACCAGGAAAGGAAATGAGGATGTTACTATCAAGAGGTGCTTCTGGGAATCCATGCCGATTATCACTGGAAAATTAGGTTAGGCCCAAAGTGAGAATTTCAATTCATTTCTGTGTATAATAGATGGCAGTCTGGTCTCTGTGTCAGCAGGGTTGGCTGGGGCAGTACAGGATCTGCATTTTTTGTTTGTTTGTTTATGGGATTAATTGCAAATGTTTCCAACAAAGGCTAGTTTATACATGAACAATCCCGACACACACAAAAAAATTGGATATGGATTGCTGCCTTTGTAACTAATGAAGCTGATGTTAGAGGAATTCCCAAGAGCACAGAGGCAAAGGGATGCACATAGTCACTCATCCATATACCTTCATCCTGGAAGTAAATTAAAAGGGGGCCACATTATTTCTGTGGGCTCCAAACCTGTCAATCCGATGCTTCTCTCCCAGGTCCCACCATTTTCATCACTCTGTTTTCCAACTGGGAATTGTCATGTCTCATATCTCAGGTTGCAATATACCCTATTCAGCAGTTCATCTTCCTGGAAACTTGCTTAGTAAAATCAATGCATAATAGTAGTAACACCCAGAGGGGAAACAACTCCTTTGCACTAAATTTTCCCATTCATTAGGCCTTTGCAGATTTGTTCATTTTAAATGTTTTACTGCTATTATCAGTATGTAAACCAATCCCACAAATATGGAATTGTGCAGATCATAGCGCTATGAACAATATTAGCAATCACCTGCTTTAATCCCCTAATTTTACAGCTGAGGAAAGGAACACTGAAATTGATTTGCTCTGAGTCAATCATTTAGAGGCAGTACTGCGTGCAGAACTTGTCTCCCGATTCTAGGTATACTTTACACATCACTTCACTGTGAGACTCGACGTAGATTCTTCCAACACGTTTGCCGAGTAGCCACTGCACATGGTAGGCTGTGTGTTAGTCACTAGGCACGAGGCAGATACTGTCTTTGCCCTCCTGATACTTACAGTCCAGCACACAGTTCACAGGAGGAACTACACCGAAGCGTGATGAGCATTCAGACAAGGAAAGTGGGGGTAGGGGGACATACTCTGCCTCATCCAGTTAAGAAAACTAGGAAATTCTTCCCTGAGGAAATGACATGTCCACCGAAACCTAAAGGACAAATCAGGGGGATATGCAGAATTTAACAAAAATAGGTGTCTTTTTTAAAAAGGGTAACTTTTTCCACCCTTATTGACCAAATGTACACCATAATTCACAAAGGAATCATCTTAAGTGTTTTTAATGAACCCCATACAGCAAATCTAGCTTCACCTTTCCCACATAGCTGGAAAAATATTAGAGTAACCACTGGACATCCTCATACCTGAAACTGCTATTGTTGTTCTATAAAGATGAGTAATTTAGGTTTAGTCCTCCTTTTTGGAGGCTGCAAAATAATGCGAAGACTGTGTTAGCAAAAATTACAAGGGGAGGAATAGTTCTCTACTGGGGGATTTTAGCATGCATGCTTTATTTTTCATTTTCCTACATATGTATGCATTGATGTGCCCACATCCTAATTAAAACCACTGCATTTAAATGGGCTGTGCCTTCTAATATATATAAATATATCCTGGATGTCAGCTGAGAAGACATACCCAATCATGTCTAACTAGCTTGCCTATAGCCTGTAATAACTGCTCTTTCCAATTTCGACGGAAAGGCATGTCACATAATTGAAAGCCATTCTAACAGGGGAGAACAAAACAGAGACTGGTAAATCTAATCCACCCAAATGGCATGGCACAAAGTGAGGCCAGGCACCTTTAAGATAAAGTTTGCTTAGCCATTTCATCATATTCTGCACACGATTCCACAGTTATTGGAAGTAATAAAGATACCTGAATACATAATTTTCTGACTCTAGCTTTACCATTTCTTGACCTTCTCAGCTCTTACCATCTTTGTCACCACTCACTTCACCTACCTCCTTAGTTCCCTTCACCAAGGAGGCTAATTTTTATCACCTTCATTATGGAGGAAGAAGGCTTCTCTAAAAATCACCAGTTCTAAAATTCTCTGCCTGACTATAAACTCCTATCTTTACTCCCTCCTTGTTCTCCTGCTTCCCTCCTGCAGGAATTTTCTTCACCTTTATTTAGGAGCTTCCCTCCACTGGAATCTTTATCTTTCTGCTCATCATCTGCCTCCTGAATCCACAAGAGTGGTGACGCTCTTACAGGCACACTTAGTTTCCTTCCTTGCTTTCTCTTCCACCATCCTTGGATTTTCCATATACCTGTCTGATGAGGCTCAGGTGCAGCTTCTCCACTCCTAATCCTGGGTTGCTGCACATGGCTGGACAGAGTCCCTAAACCCAGCTGGATGCTCTCTCCTGCTCAACAAGGTTCTCACTCCTCTCCCATGGACAGTGTGCCACAGTCACCACAGGACGTGCTCCAAACCTTTCCAAGTTCCTTAAGTCTAGTACCCAAACCTGAGAAAATCAAAGCTACCAAACTCCTTCCATTTTTCCCTCAGAACCTCAACAATTCTATACTAGCAATTATCTTTGTCTTTTAGAAACCCTCTTCAAATCTGAGAGGAACCATTAAGCTTTTCCTCTCCAAAGCAATCCTTCCACCAAGGCTTGGCTTCATCCCCTCTGCCTGGTTCAGGAGATGAGCTCTTGGTGTCTTCACTCTCGCCCACTCCACTGTAAAGTTCCTCTTCCCTACATATGGGTCGAAGTCTCATAGACTACAAACCAGGCTGGGCCTAGCCTCTCCCCATCCTTTTGGATAATATATAAGGTGATTTCCAAAACTATTTGAAATATGGAAACTCAGTCTACATAGTTTTTTTTTTAATATATCTTCCCTTTTTTTCCACAATATGTCACATATGTCACATTCCTACTGCTTGCCAGACCACAATTAACCAACCACGTGGGCATTAAGGGTTTCCACAAACCTACCTCAGCTTCTGCTGATGATTTCCACACTCATGTCGTTCCATATGAAATTCCAGTAAATTCTAACACAAAGTTCTCTTCTTTGACCCTTATCTCCATCTACTTCCCTGCCTGAAAAATTCTCATCCTTTCAGTAAAGAACCTAAATATATATTTTAAAGCATAATTTGAATCATTCTTTTGGTATAAATCCCTTGCTAAAAGAGATGAGATCCCAAATCTACCTGTAGTGCATCCATAAAATACATGCATCTAAGTATTAAACACATATAACCCTGTGAAGTTGGAACTGTTTTATTATCTCCACTTCACAAAGGAAGAAAGTCAGGCTCAGAGCAATTGTGACCTGCTTGTGGATATGATGCTGGTCAGAAGGGAAGGCACACCTGAGCCCAGGTCTTCCAACTATCAAGCCCTCAATCATTATACTACTTCATACTTTCCCTGTGATGTAGCCAGTGATGGCATTAGATTATTAGAATAAGATTCAATACCAAGATCCTGGTCTCAGCAGAAAACCAGCATGTGTTTCTTCAAATCTCACCTAAGGTACTGGCCACACTGAGAATTAGCAAAAATAGGCAAGAGCGGGCTTCGCTGGTGGCGCAGTGGTTGAGAGTCCGCCTGCCGATGCAGGGGACACGGGTTCGTGCCCCGGTCCGGGAAGATCCCACAGGCCGCGGAGCGCCTGGGCCCGTGGGCCATGGCCGCTGAGCCGGCGCGTCCGCTCCGCAACGGGAGAGGCCACAACAGTGAGAGGCCCGCGTACCGCAAAAAACAAAAACAAACAAACAAACAAAAAATAGGCAAGAGTGAAAAGACAAAACAGTTTATCAAGTGGAAACTTATATTTCATTTTTATTTTTAGAACCAACAGTTTAAAGTGGTTACTCAAATGATCTCTAACTAAAGAAATATTTCATTTTTATACCATTGTAGTGATTGCATTCCACTTTCAGTTTTTAGTATATGTAAATGTGTTACCAAGTTTAAAATATTGAAGGTGTGGTTCTGATACAACCAAGAGAGAAACATGGAAAATAGAATCCTAAGACCCTGAGAAAATGTTATTTTCTGAACAAGGTTAGGAAGTGAAGCATCTGCCATGATTTAACTAATAAGTCTCATGTCATTCAATGCATGTTTCGCCTGCCAGAAGCTCTCTGTAGCATCACACTTCAGTGACCTTTCAGGCAATAACAGACTAAAGTACCCCTACAAAGGGTTGTGTTTTCCTAATCCCCCCAAAAAAATAGCTCTGAGTCCACTCAGAGATACAAGTCCAGACTGAGCACATCAAGCTCACACAGGAAGTTGAACTGTTGCCACCAAGTAAGTCTGTGTGGAGGAAGGTGGGGCTTTTGAATTTGGGCTACAGTAGGTTATGCTCTGAATTCCTTTTGTGCAACTGGAGATAAGTACCCTTGAAATAGTGACCTGCAGAGACAATGGATTTACACTCTGTTTTCATAGGCCACACAAATTTTTTAATGTCCTTCAATGAGTTCCTCCAAATATTTAGGCTTAGCTTTCTGTGAACTGCCTGTTAAAATTTCCCCCCATAGCCTTTTCCAGCTCTGTCTCCAAAAGAGAGTGTGTTGCCTAGTGGCTTTGTCATTAATAACCAAGGTACAATATTATATTACAATACCTCCCTGCCAACATGTATCTAAAAAGGCAGTTTTAAGTTTGCTGAACTCAGTGTTCATGATAAAAAGGTTTAAATAAAAGGGAAGCTCACAACGGGGAACATATTTGAGTGAGGAATATTTATTCAAAAAGCACTTTTCTCTTACGTGGTAATTTTGAAATCCCACTATTATTAATTTTATTAAATCATAGTTATTAAACTGATCTGGCACTTTACTAATTTAAAATCATTGGGCATCTCTGTGCCTCTGTTGGTAAGTAGACAAAAACACACCCATATTGCAGATAGGAAAACTAAGCCAAAGAGAAAACGCTGTAACATCTGCAAAGAAAATAACATTCCTGAGTTGTTTTCAGAGGACGAAAAGCCAATCACTACAATGAGGCAAAGATTAAACAAGTACAAATTTTATTTTATTTTGTCACCTTCTACCCAGTCATGTACCTCTGTTTAGGATGCTATGAACTGGCCAGAAAGAAAGCAATGTTTTCCCTAGCAGTTATCAACATTTGCAACATAGCATTCGTCAATGGATTACCCTCTCAGCCCAGTCATTTTGATGCTAAAGCATGTCCTAGCCTCTTTCCTTCTACTCCCCTAGATCAAAGAGACTAGAGTGGTGCCTTCTTCCCATTGGTATCCAAAAGATTTCTTTTATCTCACAGAACCCAAGCAATCACTGACATTCTAGATCTTCTATAAAAGGTCTTCTCTTTACTATCATTCAAGACCTTATGAAGGAAAGGGTAAATGCACTCAGTCAAATTTCACTTAGAAATTTTACCAGCATCTTCCATGCTTAAATCAATTGTCTTTAAAAAAAAAAAAACAAAAAACGAAAAAACAGCCTAAAGAGTTTATTCAGTAAATATGGCTTCCATGAACCAGACACTGTTCTGGGTTCTGGGGCTACTGTACTAAATAGTAAATCTCATGCAGCTTAAATTATAGTGATAGGATCAACAACAAAAAAGTAGATTCACAATATGTCAGGTGGAGATAGTTTTCAATAAAGCACAATAAAGCTGAATGAGGAAAAAGAAATTAATCTCTAAAATCCCAGCAAGTCCCTAATCTGCCTTGCACCAATTACGATTACATTTCCCTTTTCCCAAGTGTTTCCTGGTCCTTGCTGCTTGTACGTGCCACATATAACTTACATACTACATTTCCTAATGAAGCCAAACACCAACTCCCTCCTCTCATTCTTTTTGTTCCATTAAAGGCTGCAACATCCTCCTGGACAACAAATTTGAGCTATGAGCCAAACATCTAGATGCCATCACAATTACTTGGAGAAGTACCTGTTAGCTGTTTCATGACTCCTATTGCTTAGGAAAGTTTTACAATATTCAGTAGCCTCTTTAGAGTCTAAATAAATGTAATTATATAAAAGAAACAGAAAACAGACCAAAGTGGTATTAAGGGTATTCTAAAAATGTAAGCTAACCCCAGTAATTCAATTTTAAGAGAGAAAAACATAATTTCTTCTACTATGCTCTCCACCCACATGGCACCCCAAAGAGTTCCAAATTATGGGTGAAACACCATTCTGTAAAAGATACAGAGAACCATGTCTACCTACACTGACCACCACACTCTTAACTCTAGTGGTCAGCTGGATCCAGCTTATTCATATTCCTCTCCTTCAGGTCTTTAGGAAGACATCCAAACAATTACTGAGAATGAGTACATGTGGAAACTGACCTTACATAAATTCCTTGGCTGTGAACACAGGCAGGTATATAAAATACACTACAGAAAATATATCCTTTGATTCTGATTTAAATTTGAATGCCCCCTCACAAGTGAGATGGTAAAAATGCATCCTGGTTACATTCAGATCCTCTTCTTTTCTCATCTTGGTTCTGAGTCATCTGCTATTGCATCCTTTTCCATGACCCCAGATGATCTGAATGATCAGAATGATCAGAAAAATCGCAATCCTTCTGTCAAAGCTTTAGCACTATCCTCCCCAGTTGGGTAGTTGTAAATCGGCTCTACCAACCCACACACCAGATAGATGGCTAATAAGAGCAAGACCCAGACAACTCAACCTCCATTTGCAACAGTACTCAGACACATCTCATTTCCCTTCTGGCCTTTTCTCATGTCTCCAGAAGGTCTACACTGCTCCTGACTCAAGCTCTGTTTCCCAGTTTGGGTCCCAATTCTATCCTTTGGACTTGAAGATTCATCTTGGTTTCTTCTGGTTATCCCTTGGTTCACTGCACAGTCTCTGACTTATAAGTTACCATCTGTTTTTTTTCTGCCATCCATCTCACACCTCTGGAATCAAGCTAAGGAAATATTTCAAAACAACAATAAAAACACTAATAAGCCTGAGGTTGACTTGGATCTCGGTTTCAGTGGAGGAGACCTTACTGTTTACATCTGCCCACTCTCTTCTCCAGCACCAGGGTGGGGCCATCTTACTAACAGGGAACCTCCGAACAAGGAAACTTTAATGCTTGAATGCCTCTCAGAAAACTAGTCCTTAAGTCTTAATGTTGATAAGAGTGAACCCAGGGCTTCCCTGGTGGCGAGTGGTTAAGAGTCCGCCTGCCGATGCAGGGGACACGGGTTCGTGCCCTGGTCCGGGAAGATCCCACATGCCGCGGGGCGGCTGGGCCCGTGAGCCATGGCCGCTGAGCCTGCGCGTCTGGAGCCTGTGCTCCACAACGGGAGAGGCCACAACAGTGAGAGGCCCGCGTATGGCCAAAAAAAAGAGTGAACCCAAATGAACAGGAATTTAGGCACTATCTGCAATGAATCCCCAATCGTGGAAAATAATTTCTCAAAATAAAAACTTTAAATATAGTTGCCATTCAATTATTGTACAGCTCTTCTGGTACCATTTATATTAGCTAATGTGCAAACGTGGGCAATTCAGAAAACAAAAGAGGTTCGCTCTCTTTTAATTCATCTTCTATAAAATATTTGATATAGTTCTATAGTTGTTCCAAATTAAAACTTTCTTTCTTTCTCCTAAACTGCATGGTTTAGAAGAATTATAAAGAAAATCCTGAATTTTTAAGGGCTTTTAATTTTCTTCTTCCATACCGCATGTCTCACCCAGGGCTCTATGTTCCTTATTTTATTCTCACACTAACAGTATTAAGTACTATAATTCTTATGTAAGGGAAGTTAAGTGATTTGTCTAAGGTCACACAGCTGGCAAGTGGTCAAAGCAGTATTTGAACCCTGATCCTTCTAACATCAGGATCTCTGTCCTTTTCATTACACTGTAGTCCTCCTTATCTGTAGTTTCACTTCCCATGGTTTCAATTACCTGTCGTCAACTGCAGTCTGAAAAGATTAAGCGGAATAAACAATTCGTAAGTTTTAAATCGTGAGCCATTCTGAGTAGTGTGATGAAATCTCACACCATCCTGCTCTGTCCCTCCAGTAACATAAATCATCCCTTTGTCCAGCATATTCATGCTGTGTATGCTACCCATCCATTAGTATAGGAAAAAAAAATAGTATCGTGTATATATAGGGTTCAGTACTATTCATGGTTCAAGCATCCACTAAGGGTCTTGGACTGTATCCCCGCAGATAAGGGGGGACTGCTGTACTATTCCACTTCTGACCAGAAGAGAAATTCTGCCTCAATAAAAGGGTTTTCATAATAAAAAGAGATATTAAATCATAAGAAGATACGGAGGCACCTTGAAAGCATATTAATAAGTGAAAGGAGCCAATCAGAAAAGGCTAGATACTATACGAGTCCAACTTTATGACATTCTGGAAAAGGCAAAACTATGGAGACAGTAAAAAGATCAGTGGTTGCTAGAGATTAGGGGAGAGGGAGGGATAAAAAGGCAGAACACAGGACTTTTAGGGCAGTGAAACTATTCTGTATGATAGTAACATTGTGGATACCTGTCATTACATCACTTCACCAGAAGCGAACGGTAATACAAACTCTGGACTTTAGGTGGCAACAATATGTCAGTATAGGTTTATCAGCCATAACAAATGCACCACTCTGGTTGGGGTGTTGACAGTAGGGGAGGTTGTGCTCATGTTGCGCGGGGTGGGGGCAGGAGGGGGTATATAGCAACTCTTGGTATTTTCTTCTCAATTTTGCTGTGAACCTAAAACTGCTCTAAAAAATAAAATCTATTTTAAAAAAATAAAACGATTTCCCCACTAAACAGACATCATGGACTTCATGTTACTTGCTCCAATTTCTACCTGTAACACTTAGGATATTAAGAAGAACAAAAACTAGTCAAAGCTAAGCCAATAGAAAAAGATATTAGAAAAAGTAAAGATATCCTCTAGCATCCTAATTCAGTTTCTAGTTTCCTCTCTTTCTTCTTCCTGTCATCTATCTTGTCAGCTTTTTGTTGTTTTGCCTCTTCTTGCCCCACCACATGACCTCCACATCCAGGAATGGGAAAGAAAAACCAAAACCAAAACATTTTCACAGCACTCTTAGTATTTACTGTCCCAGTTACTACCCCTTCCAAAATGTAGTGGTATAAAACAACATTATGCTCATGGATCTGTGGGTTCAGAATCCAGACAGGGCACAGTGAGGATAGCTTGTTTCTGATCCCGGATGTCAGGGCCCTCAGCTGGGAGACTCCAAGATTGGGTTGACTTAACAGATTGGGGCTGGAATCATTTGGAGGCAATTTTTCTCACATGTCTGGGTGTTGATGGTGACTATCAGCTGGGACCTTAGCTAGCCTGTCAGCCAAAATCATATCCGAGGGTCCTCCATTGATCTCTCCACGTGGGCTAGTTTGGGATTCCTAGTTTGGGCATGATGGCTGTGTTCCAAAAGAGAGCATCCCTAAAGAGCAAAGTGCATGACATTTTTTTGATCTAGTCTTGGAAGTCACAAAATGTCACTTCTACCATACTCTATTGGTCAAAGTGGCCACAAAGTTCTACCCAGGTTCAAGAGGAAGGGACAAAGACCCAAACCTCAGGATGGGGTGAGTGTCAAGGTCACACTGCAGGCAGATATGGAATAGGAGATATTGTTGCAGCCATTTTGGATAATATAATCTACCACAGTAACTCTTGTTACATCTCATTGTACCTTAAATACCTAGGTATGTATTGCATTTGAATGTTTGGTTAGAGTTTGCTGCACATCTTTATTTCTGATTGTCTATTTGAGATTATGAACCACATAATGGCAGGGACAGCCATTTTGAGCTAATTTACATGACCTCCACCATAGCACCTTGTACTTGACAATCATAGGATATAACACTATTACTAGTGCCGCAATTGCTCATAGGTACATGCACTTGAGCGATCATTATTTTTTACATTTGTAATGTGTTGCAGAAAATCTCCATGCTAACCAAAAAAGACATATAGCATCTTAATTGTGCAAGTGAATTTTATTGCTCCAATTAGGTCTTGGTTGCTTCAAAGGAGTATATAAATTTCTTCTCCCAAGTGAATAGATTCTTGTAAAGCAATAATTGAATCTCACAGTTGAGGGGGGAAAAAAACATCACTGCCTTGAAGGAACTATCTTTTTTCCTCCACAATTAGCTAGCTCTGGTTTAATAGATTATTAAAAGGTTTATATTAGTAATCTGTGTGAGACCTTGATCATGAACATTTATCTCTTCTGAAAAGTTAACTAATTAAGGCAATTGTCCCTTTCAGTTGATTTCATAGGTGGCTTTGACTCTTATGGCTATCAGGGGCCTCAGAAGACATCTCATTTACAGCTACAGCCTATGTACATGTAAGTACTTTACTTTGAAGGTATTCTTCTGGGATACTAAAAGATGATTAAGAAAATGTTATTGTGGCACAAAATAGATGGCATGCAGCTTTCCTTCAGTCATTTACTTTCAGTATTTTCTCTTCTATTAATATTGCTCTGAGATAATTCTAATAAATTTTTTTTAATTATGAATAAAATTTAACTTATCAGGAAAGCCATCTCTAAAGTTACTTTTAAAAGTAGTCTGACATAAGTATCAACTACATGGCTAAAAATCCAATATAATATACAACTTCTTTGAATTCCCAAAATTTGTATATTTTGAAAATGATATAACATTGTAGGTAGTTATATGTAACTATATATAAGCCATATATCCTGGTTTTCCCAGTATAGTCTTAGTTTACATGGGTTGTCCTGATATAATTATTACCAGCACACCCTATTAGTCTTAAAAGTGTTCTCATTTGGATGATACATGATAGGTTATCACCTTAATTATGTGTAGTGTTAAAAAATAATAATACTCTTTCATTTTTCTGGTGTGAAAAGCGAAAATGAAACCAGAATATTAACACTGAAACTTATCAGACCCTTAACTCTAGCACTCAAGAGAGCAGACATACAATCAGAGCCTGATTTTTATATCTGTGTTTAGGCAAATTCCCTTGGATAACAACTGATAACAAATTCTATATATCAGCATCAAGTGATATGCTGAATTGCAAGCGAAGATCAAAATAGAAAGTAAGATTCCAATTCATTTCGAAATGTGAGCTTCTCTCTTTGAAGATATGTGTTTGTCGTCGTTGTCCTCCACCATTGAATCATTTTACCTTTTAATATTGTTAGTGTGTAGGATAATAAATACTTTTTTTGGATTATTTCTCCTCCAGAGAGATTAAAGTAATCCTTATACATCCCCTTTTAAGCTTTTCTTTACAAAGGGAATGATCTATGCATCATGCCTGCATTTTGTGTGTGTGTCTCTTGTAGTTTCCCAAAAGCATTTGGTAACACCACTCATAAAAAAACTTTATCGAGTTCAGAAATCAGCCAATACTGTATGTCATTCAAAGCATCCCTTCTGTAAACAGGACATCACACATCCCCTCTTTCACATTCCCAAAACCACTGCCCTAATTCAGGCAATCATTAACTGAAGTTTTCCAGTCTCTTTCTTATTTTAGAACTCCTATCCCACCTTCCATGTGACTGCCAAATTAATCTTCTTAAAGTACCATCCTGATTATGTTAGGCCCCTGCCCAAAACCTATCAATGACTCCTTATTGCCTACTGAACAAAGTCGAAACTCCTTATCAGACTTTGCAAATCTACTCTGATCTGGCCCCAGTATTCTACTGAAATATTATCTCTCCTCTTCAACCTTTAATAGTCTCAACCATAAGTAGACAATGCTGGGAGACCCCAGGAAAATGTAATGATAAATAAGAACTGGCCTCTGCTTCCTGAAGCTTATCATCTATTGAGAGCACACATAGTCTGATATCTCCCCTTATCCATTTTTTTTTTTTTTACAGCCAAACTAAAACTCTTACCATCTGCAAATATGACATGTATTTTTCCAATTGTCCATGCTGTTCTCTTGACACCAAATGTTGTTTTTTTTTCCCCAAATTCCACTCTTTCAAATCCCACTCTCCTTCAAATTGTATCTTAAAATATAGTTCCTTTATGAAACATTTCTTAATGTTTTTCCTTTGCTATTTCTTTTTGTTTTGCCCCATACTATAGTTGTATTTCTATTTATACCATAACATTCCTATCCTCCCAGAAAGATTTGATAGCTTAAGCAAAAAATAAAATGATAAATCCTTTATATTCTTTACCATTCTTCTCAATATTATAACATAGCATTGTGTAAAGTGTTCTATTAAAAAATAAAGTCAAAGCAGTAAGGAGTAGTCGTAAGGAGTAGTGGTTAAGATGAGCTACTGAAGGCAGACAGCATGAGATAAAATTCTTTATGACCTTGGACCTATAACTTTATTTGAATAACTTTATTCTCACCAAGCCTAAGTTTCCTCACCTGCAAAATAGAGACAATAGCATATGCACTTCATATAGTTGTTCTGAATTTACATAAAACAATGCTTGTAGAGCATGTACAACATAGGACATGTCACATACTACATGTTTAATAAACATAATTTATTAGATGTAGTAACAATGCTTATGTTAACCAATATTACTCATGAAAAGATTTTATCAACTCAGAAATCACCATACACTATATTTCATTCCCAAAAGGTTTCCTCTATAAACAATATATCACATATATCAGCCCAAGTAACATGTAACAATATGTTTGTGCTCAAGAGTAGACCAGAACATCTACAAGTCCTGCAATTTCTTGCTTCTGACAATATCACACAACATTCTTATCATATAATATTACATTGTGTTGGTCAATATGAATGATCAATAAATATGATCAAAATATAATAAATTAGATGTAACCACTCTGTAAGGATCAGCTCTGATAATAACATGAGAATGCTGATTATATATAATCAAGACTATAGTTTCAAACCAGGCATTTATAATTCCAATGTTGTCTTTAAATAGAGGACTCTTCAAATTTAATGTCCAGAATGAAATTCCTTGAAGACAAAACTTCTCGTGATTTTATTAAGTACTTTAAATGCTGAACCAAAAGTAATAAAAATATTATTTTCCTCCTTACTGCCTGAGAATAGTAAAATTATATAAGAGCTTTCAAGTCTCACTGCTCATGAAATAAGTTAAATGTTTAATAAATCACCAGTCAAAATACTACTACCGGGCTTCCCTGGTGGTGCTGTGGTTGAGAGTCCTCCTGCCGATGCGGGGGACACGGGTTCGTGCCCCGGTCCGGGAAGATCCCGCATGCCGCGGAGCGGCTGGGCCCGTGAGCCACGGCCGCTGAGCCTGCGCGTCCGGAGCCTGTGCTCCGCAATGGGAGAGGCCACGGCAGTGAGAGGCCCGCGTACGGCAAAAAGACAAACAAACAAACAAAAAAACCTACTACCATGCCTTCTACAAAGAATACTCTAGCACACCTCAAGTACTAGAACACTAAGATTTTATTTTACAGGTGAGGAAACCAGATGAAAGTAAAGAAAAACAAAGGTCACACAACTTGTTACTTACACAGCCCCAATTATCAACTGGTTTTCCTGACCACTTAGTTTTTTCCAAATTCTTATGTGTACTGCTGAGTTTGCTCTGACATTTCATTCCCTGATTTTAAATTTACTTATCTTTACTTCCTCACACTAACTTAGCTGCCATAGTTCCATACATGCCTGCACCCTCCCCTTTTCCTGCGTTCCCTTTATTCCCTTTTGATTTCACATTATATGTGGTGTTGAATGAAGCGCTTTTTCAACTGTGTAGCCCTCAAATACAATCACTGGAGAGTCACTGCCTATTAAAATCCCATGAAAAACCAAAACTGATTCAAGCATAAACTTCATCCCCTGCTGGGAGGCAGAGACCTGAGCATCTCCTGTATCTTTGTCCTCTGGGGTGGACCTTCTCCTGTCAACCTGCCATAAATAAGTCTCATAAAATAAGAGTAATTTAACATCATGGGCCAGTTCAAGCACCCCAATGATATTATATAGCAACTGGAAATAAAAGCCATTCCTTAGAGGAAAACAGATGCTTAAAAGCAATGCGCAGTTTTAGCTGTGGGGTTTCCGTTATACCCAGCAAATCTTCTGTGGCTCAGAGCCTGGACAAGGCTTTGAAAACACTGTCCTAACTGACCTCCATTCACAGTTGTGTTTCAGTTCCAATAGTCAATGAATAGACAGTCCTCTTTTTTTAAAGTTAAGTTGGGTGAATGTTCTTGGCCTGTAATTCTTCAGGTTATCTATAATCCATCTAAAAGGGAAAATTTTTCATTAATTTTTCTCTTACAGTTTGGAGAACTCTTTGAAACAAATAATGGCTATGAAGTTGCTGCGCATAAACATTCCCATGCCCGCACGGTGATTTTCTAACAAAGTAGCTGCTTTGACTACCACTGACCTATGTGCCGAAGCAGATTGAGATCTGTTTGGGCTCCCTGCAGTATAAATGTGAGAATACTCCATGCTATATCAGACCACATTTGAAAACACTGCATTCTTTTTGGCAGCCTAATTGTACAGCAATACATATTCATTTGCCCCCAGAAAATGGATTTTAAATTACCATAAATGGCCTCTCTATCCAAAAGGTTGCACTGAGGAAAAAGTTGAGGAAAGGAAAATTGTCTATTTAAAGCACAATTTGGGCTTTGGATCTCTCTCTTTTTTTTTTTTTTTTTTTTTTTCTTTTTTTTTTTGGTTTACTCTTGTGCTTGGAGAGGTGAGAAAAGGTGCTGAGCTCTCACCCTTGATTAAAAACATCTTTTCTCTCTCTCTCTCAGGTCGAAATAATACAAATGGCTTCAGTATATCAGCTCCTGGACCTTTCAAAGAACTTGTTTCGCAGTGGCCTCCTGCATTTTTTGAAGAGCAAGAAGCAACTAAGTTTAAATATATATACATACTAACAAAACATAAAGCCTCCACGTAAACTGGGACCACACACACACACACACACACACACACACACACACACGGGCACACACAGGCACACACACACACATGCCGGCACACAACCAATTCCACTTGGCCTCCTCTTTCTAGCTGAAACAGACAGATATGCAGGATACACCCATCGTGGATTTCCTGAAAGCAGGCTGCTTTCTCCCAGGCCTTTGGAAAGTTCATAAGGAGACGTGCTAGTGCCCTCTGCTGGCCGTCACTAACTGCTCTGCAGCCCAGCCAGTCGGCCTCTGCCAGCTGCGAAGTCATCCAGGGCACATTAGCTTGAGAGCCGTGTCTTCTGCACTCCATATGTCTTGATAGCACCACAGCTATGTAGGCAATGTAATTGCAAAAAACAAACAAACGACACATGCCATGACGACCCTGTAACTGAAGTTTGAAATGGCAGATTGTTTGCCCTAAAGGCTGTACCGTACATACTTGCCTTAACCCACTTAAGTTGTGCGCCTGAGAATCTCAGTGCAGACACCCCCAAGTCACTTCCTTTAGGCTAACACACTGCTATTAATTCCGAATGAGTTCAAGTCTGTGTGTGTCATGTCAAGAAACAAGACTGCATAGCTCAGCAACTGCAGTGTGTCTGTGTACAAAAACTGCCAGCTGTCAGCAAAGTGCTTTTACCATTGAGCCTCCATGGTGGCCAAAAAAAGACAAGTAATAATAACAAAGTAATAATCGTCATCTTTATAATTCTTCAATAAGGTCTTCTGAGGGGTTGGGTGGGACAAAGTGAAACGTATCAATCTACTAAACTCATTAATCTACTGGAAGCAGAGAACAGAAATGGCTTAACTCACTGATTTTATTTATTGCACTCTAGGTGCTTTTATAAGTATCTACAAATGTCTTTTACTAACACAGAAACAGCTGTGGATTTCTATCAACAGAGGCCAACTGAATACGTATTAGCTATGTTTACTCTTTTATATCTAATTCAAATGGAAGCCCCTATGTAGGTGAACTTTTTTTCCTAACTTCAGCATACGAGATTATTTTTGGGGTGGGTGGGGGGAGCAATAGTTACCTTGGTGAAATATTTGAGATCTCTTTGTGGTATTTGGGGGATCTGTTGTGTGTTAGAGTGTATTTTAATCCTCCTGTATTATTGTGGCAGAAAAACTGTGCTGTTGACGTAGTTGGCAACAAGATGCCTTTGGAAACTTAATAGTAGGTCAATGTGTTTATGGAATATTCTGAATTCCTAGGAAATTTTTTTCTATATATTCAAACATTATTTGGTTTTCATTAGTGAAAAACATAATTAGCTCAGGCTTGTCAGGAACTCAGATGAGTCATTTTTTTTGGATCCACCTGAGACACTAAAATCAATTTTTTTCTTTTTAGAACTAATACACCACCCTTAAATGCAGTGAAATTCAGACTTGAAAAGTTATAAATTGGCATGGAGCAACTTTTTCTCCTTGTTTCTAAGACGTTTCAGTTATTGGGTTAACCTACTTTGAACGTTAGCCCATCCAAACCTACATACACCAGTCCCATTACTGTGTCTGCATGGATGTCTGTGATCTACACATATACGCATTTGAAAATAACAAAGGAACAAAGGTTACTATTAGAATATAAACTACAGAAAAAAGTTCCAGCACTTGTGCTTGAATTTTCTCAGTGGTTTGTATATGTTTGTCCATATATACATGCATAAAATTATACAATCACAAACATGTCAGTGAAACCTCATATGATGATTTTATAGTGACATGCATGTTTAATGTATGAGAAAAATACTTACCAATGTATCATCCTTTGATTCTTAAAATATAAATACTATACATGCCAGAAATTATTCTAATGTGAGTATTAATGTGACTATTAAAAATGAGGTTTCACCGTACATTCATGCTGTGATGAGATTCCACCTTATAAGACATGTATATGGATAGAGATTTAAATGCACAGAGACTAAACCCTCATATTCCTGCTTTAAGTTGCAGCCAAGTTACCATCTAATCACTACTATCATCACCACCAAAATTTTTAAAAACAGTTGTTGACTACTAAAAAGGAATCAGTGGACAGGGAGCACAGTAGTGTGATTCTATCTGGAAAAACATCTAAGTTGTACAGCTGTATCCTCCTCAAAATCCGGTGAAGAATGCTATTTTTCTAGGCTGAGCTTTTGTTATAAACCTAATATTCAGAAGGCAAGAGTTACAATCCTGTGTCTTTTTTTTTTTTTTTTTGCATTTGTTAATTCTGAATGTATTTTTAACAGAGTGATTTTTTTGACTTACTAGTGTAATTTGCATTTTAAAAATAAATGGAAAAACAATCAAGTTTCTGAGCCATCCCTGAAAGCCCTTGTTCCTTCTCAAAGTGTATTCGATTATGTCATTGACAGGGACACCCTATTCCATTGACGTGGAGGCAATGCTGATGTTCTATACCATACAGGGATGTGTCAGCAGTAAAAAGGAATTGCCAGGCCTTGGCACCATTTTAGCTCAGTCATAGGTAACACATACTTTCATTATCTCTAAGGGTTCTTTTACAAGACTGCCTGGAATAGACTTGCTGTCATTTGGAGAACTTTTTTCCCTCCTCTATCTGGAATTTAGAGTTAGCATCCAGCTAATAGCTGGATTATATGGCACTATATTAAAAAAAAACTTTGGTTAACATAAGTAGGGTTTTTCATTTTTTTATGTCAAATTATTTAACGTAAAATAATTTAAAATACTCACTTATTGCCCCTTTGATGACATAGACTTTTTTTTTTTAGCGGTACGCGGGCCTCTCACTGTTGTGGCCCCTCCCGTTGCGGAGCACAGGCTCCGGACGCGCAGGCTCAGCGGCCATGGCTCAGGGGCCCAGCCGCTCCGCGGCATGTGGGATCTTCCCGGATCGGGGCACGAACCCGTGTCCCCTGTGTCGGCAGGCAGACTCTCAACCGCTGCGCCACCAGGGAAGCCCGACATAGACTTTTGATGACAATTATAGTGAGCATTTTGAAATAGGATAGGCAAGTTGAAAAGACTAACCCCCCGGCACTTGTGATAGTATAGCCACAATGTCAGCTGAGTTTTACCATATGTTCTCAAGGGATAGAGGGCTTGGTCTGCTCCAGGCTGCTGGAGTTATGTCCTTCCTCTCACAGCACACAGACGCACACCAGTCCCCAGAAGCTGAAATGCCAAAATTGACTGAAAATAAGGGAGGCTTTGAGGAAGCATTACAAGAAGCTGAATATCAACTTGTAGTATTTCACTTCTAGGCCACATGGTGAGAGCCTTGTAAATGATTAAGCTTGTTTTCACTTATGTTCCCTGTGTGAAAAGTATGCTGATGCGGGTTCACTGAAGGAGCAGGAATGACTGTCAGGATGTTGCTTCCCACTGTGAGGCCAAGTGCACACAAGACCTCAGTTGCTTAAAGAGACAAAGTTAATAGGTCAAACCTAAGAAAAGATCATATATTTACACGTGATCTAAAGAAAAGATTCCTTAGCCTGGAGTTCTCCACTAAATAAGATGTGCATTAGGTAAATAACAGGTGGTACCAAGATCTTCATCTGGTAGCTACTAAAAAACATAATCTCTGAAACAGTCAAGCAAATATCCAACATTCCACTGTACTATAACAAGTGGACAATTTGAACTCAGAAATAAACATTTTAAATAGATCACATTGTAGAACAAACTTGAGATATAAACTCATTCATTATAGAAACAGTAAACTAAGGCCAACAGAGGTTAAGAGATTACACAAGATTGCCATTTATCCTGAAAATAGAAATACCTCACCATTCTACAACAAATTCTACTATGTGTACTCTGGTTAGAATAGAATAAACTACACCCCAGACAACTGGGATTTGTCAAGTGGCTCTGCACTGTGTAAATCACAATGAACGCTGATAAGGAAGACTCTAAGATAGTGTAAGACCAGAAAATGCTTCTGAATTATTGTGTATTAAGTTCCATATAGTTTCAATGTTAAATATGAATTTTTATGTTTGTCTACTGGGGAAAATGCACAACCTAAAAGTTGAGAATTATGTTTTATCTGGCAGACAAAACTGAGGACTTGAGCCCGGAAGACAGCCTCTCAGATAGCTCTGAGGGACTGCTCTGAAGAGGTAATGGAGGAGCCGGGATATACAGGAGTTTTTTGCAACAAAAACCAAGTAGTCAGAACATCAAAAGATTACTATTAATTAAAGAAAACCAGACATCTCAAGTTAATGAATTTAGCACTTTTCAGTGTATGGGAAGATGCAAGAGTCTCAGCTCAATGAAATCCTTCCTTTGATATGCACCTCAGCTCTCTAGGGCCAGTGTCCTGCTTCTCTCCATCCTGAATCCCCTCAGTGTGCACAGTCAGGGGCGGCTGCAGTGCCTGCTGGCTTGATGGCTGCAACATCCTTTGTTTACGGAAGTGGCAGGCAACACTTTTCACCCACGTTAGAGTTCTCTTAAATATCAATAATATGTACCCATATGTTAACATGTATATATGATATGTTCTTATATATTAGTCAACCAAGTATGTTCAGTTTCAGGGTTAGAAGTCCTTCCACTTCTTTCATAATACATTTATGAATAGCTAATGTTAGAGAGATTAAGATTACTCAAGCTGTTCCATCTTGAATACTTCCTATGATTTTCAAGAAAAATCTTCCTTCAGGCACTTTATCAGTCTTGGGTAAAATTATGGCAATCAAGGCTTATACTCAGGAAGCTTTGATATCAAAATCCTTACATTATAAAAAATGAAGCCCAAATTACTCTCCTCACATGTGAATCTTTGCTTCGGATCCATGTTCAATCCTCTTTTCATTGTATTACATCTACCTTCCACCCACTCCCGAGAAAGGAAAGAACAAAATCTGTGATTGATATATTATGTCCAATTTAAAACATGCTAGTGTCTTAAAACAATCATTTTTAATAGGTATGAGAGCAAAATCTCCACGACATGTATATACTCTATTCCTTTTAATTCAACAAAAGCTCGAACACTCAAGGGTCTCATTAACCACTGAAATCTGCACAAGTATCACAAGCTATGGCTGCTAGTAACCACAAAGAAAATGAAGGTGAGTTCCTCCTAAAAGGGATAAAGATAGATATTTTTATATTCCCCAGAATTATAAAGATCATTTTTCAAAAATTCTTAAACATTATAGAGTTTAGAAGCAAATGAGCTTAAATTTTTGATGGGTATTAAAAGCTGATTTCTGTAAGATAAATTCAAAGAGGAAAAATCCTTGTATAAGCCACATGCTGATGTTCCGACATTCTAAACCATTATTAAAATCAATGTAAGCTGTTTCTATAATGAGAGCACAGAACTGTGGTACCCTAATAATAAAACAGGTATATTTTTTAACCTCTCATTCCACCCTCATATGAATTTAAGTGGTAACAGCAATGGAATAAAACAACTCCCAGAAAAGATTACAAATTGATGCTGTCACCCCAAGGATGATGGATTGATTCAATTAATCAGTAAGTCTTTTCTAAGAGTCCTTCAGGGAGTTATTTACCAGAGGCATACCCTGTTTGTTCCCCTTCCGTGCGCCTGTCATTTTTCTTCATTATTCTTCTAGTTTTACTCATTATATCCTTTGGGGATATGTTGATCTCCACGTGCAGAGAGGTTTTTGCACACAGCTGTCTAGACATAACTCTTTCCAGCCTCACAGTGGAAGCCACCAGAACACCTGAACTTCTTGTCACTGTTATGTCAGGCTGACCAAGACTCTTAGGATGAAGTCAAACAAATGGACACTGAGTTATGACTGGTAAGTCAATGGGGAAGTATCAAACTGAGTGAAAACTATGAAAAATCCTCCATTGGTAAGGATATAACAACCTTGTGCTCCACGCACCATGGAACTAGCCTTCCCATCTCCAAAAGCAGGTAGGTAGGCAAAAGCCAAAGGGCTGAGAGGCTGAGGCCGAGGCTAATAATTCATGGAAAAACAGAGCATATTCAGTGAATGTGTTGTTTTGAGTGCTAAAAGGCAAATATTCTTAAACACGAAACATTTCTATTTCTAATGGGCAAAAGCATCTGTCAGTTCAAGTTGTAAAGAATAAGAACTCAAGGAGAAGATGTCTGGAGGGGAACATCAGTGCTAAATCTTGCTATCAGGGTGGACTACAGTTTGTGGGGCCCAGAGCAAAATGAAAATGCGGGGCCCCTTTTTCAAGGAGTAAGAAGAAAGTGCTGCTAAAAAAGATTTTCCCTTAAAATATTTTATTACTTACAAAACATAATGAGGGTAATAGTAACATAAATAACCATATAAAATATAAATTATAAAACATAATATTTTGGTGTTCTAATTTTAAACACAATAGCCTATTAAGTAGGATATTTTGATTGATAGTAAGATTTGACTCACTTTTCTACAATTAAGTCATCAAAATCTATGCTTTTAGCCAATTCATTTGCAATCAATATAAATATGACATCAATCAGCTCGGCAAATGCATCAATGGTTTTTTATAATTTTTAATTTTGAGAAGAATCTTTCTGCTGATACACCTATTACTGGAGCTGTGAAGAATATTTTATAAAAAGTGACAATATTGGGTATATTTCTGATAAATTATTTTGAAATATAAATTTTAGTCATTTGAACTAATGGTTCACAGAACAATTTTTCTAAAAAGATTTAACTCTTCATAAAAATCAGTTTCGTGTAATCTGAATTTTAAAAATTATAGTGGCATTTTAGTATTTCCTCTGATATTTCCTATAACTTGAAGTTGTTTAAGAAGCTGAAAATGGCTTCATGATTTCTACATCATTGAAAACACCTACTTATGTGTTCTACTGCTATTATCTTCAATAACAAGAAAAATAATTTTAAAATCGTCTTCCTAGCTAGTAATTTGTTCATTTGAAGTTCACAGGAAAAGAGCTCTTTTCTGTCTACTGCTAGCTACAGACCAATTTCTCTGCGTAAGTGGATATTTGTTTACAATGTTGCAGCAGTTTTCACAACTAGAGACTAAGCTCTTTGAATAATTCTAACAACTCTGATATGCTTTGTTGCAATATCCATGTGTATGCTTTTATCTTGTAATAACTTATTGACAAAGTTTACTGCCTGAGCACTAGCAGTTCCTGTCCCAGCACTAAACCATAGTTAATATTTGTGCAGGAGCTGCAGGCACTGGTTCTCTTGTGAATCAATGGGCAAGCCGGCCTCCCACAGTCCCCAGGGCTGCCTGGGCCCTCTGCTTTCCCCAGGGGTACAGCAGTCACTTCCTCTGCTGCTTTCACTGTCACCACTGCCAATCTGGTCCCAGGTCCTTTCCCGGTCACCCACTCAGCCCAGTGGCTCCTTGGATTGCCCTGGGGCTGGCCAGACCAATTGCTCTGCATGCTGTGCCCAGGGGACTGAGTCAGAGTCATCAGGCACTGCTGCTAGATCACAAACACTGGCAGGGCTGTCCCCCCAGGGTATCTCCTCTGCTCACCACATGCTCAAAAATAGTATATTAAGAATTTCCTGAAGAGGACAGTGGAGCGTTAAACCAAGCACCGGACTCCTCTGAGCATGGGGATCATATGTGATACACACCCCACGCCCCAAAAGCTAGCCCTGCTTGCTAGATAAGCCAAGAGTAAAAATTCCTCTGCCTTTACCCACACTTCAAAGTTATCCCCATTTTGTTACTGGAATAGACATAATTAGGATATATTTCATTCATTATTAAAAATATTCCTGGGATTTTAAGTAAAAAAATAATTATGTTTCAAAAAAGAATTTAATAGATTGGATACGTTGGCTACCAAGGCTGGTATTTTCAGAACTTCCAATGAATTGGATCAAATGCTGGTTATATGTATGATTAGTCAGGTTTTTATTACACTTTTATTAAAGAAAGATTTTGTATGGATAACTGAAATCCATTGCAGTGCATGGGCACTAACATTTCACGGCTGTAATTCAATCTAGTAACAACCTTAAGAATAAATTTCAAGAATAACAACAAGGGTTGTTTCTCAATACCTCCCATTAAAATTCTAAAATAAGAATTCTTGAGGTTAGTGATAGTATATATCCAATCCTTTTTTTCTTTTTTCCCCCTGGCATCAAAGCAGCCAAGAAAGCCTAGGTTTACAAAAATAGGAAGGAGCAAGGCTACAAGTGAGTTCACGTGGTTCCCAGCATCAAGGAATAGAAGCCAGCTGACTGGGTGGACCTGGGCCTACATCTTTTCTCCACCAGTAACTAGTTATGTTGCTTTGAGAAAGACCCAACCGACAACACATTTCCTAAGACGGGGATGATGTGTCCTGTAGGAGAGAATAGGACAAGTATGGATGCATGTCACCATGAAACACTGGAACTGGGATCAGGGTCATTTCCTCTTGGTGACATGAATGCTGACTACAGGATTGTTGCAACTGATAAGGGGTGTTGAATCCCTGCCAGGTTAAGGAAAAAGGTGATTGGGATTAAGTTTGTTTCACGACATGCTGAGTCTTAGAAGAGTGACATTTAAACTTGCACGAAAACCCAAGTTCTGCAGCTCACAACTTGCTGACGGCCTGGTACCCACATAGCACTTCGATGACAGGAGGCAGCATGCCCTGTGCTTCATAAGTTATGGAAACATGGTCCTAAGGGGCTTCTAGTTGTCAGCTATGCCAATAATAACCTCTTGCTACTTCTCGGCTCTCTCGTTCCACAAATATTCAGTCTAATTATTAAAGGGATCTAATAGAGAACAGACTTGTGGATGCCAAGGGAGGTGGGGAAGGGATGGTTTGGGAGTTTGGGACCATCAGGTGCAAACTATTAAATAGAAAATAGATAAACAACAAGGTCCCACCGTATAGCACAGGGAACCGCACTCAGTATCCTGTGATAAACCATAATGGAAGAGAATATGAAGAATATATATCCATATAACCAAATCACCCTGCTATACAGCAGAAACCAAACAGCATTGTAAATCAACTATACTTCAATAAAATAAATTTTTAAAAAATTATTAAAGGGGTCTAAGGACAAGAGCCTCCATTTTAGTCACCCACAGTCCAGAACAGGGACCAGCATCCTGAACTTCGGGGCAGAGCTGCAACCAGATCCTCACCCACCTCAGTTCTGCTGAGTACCTTCTTACTGATGCTGAGCATCCAGCACCTGAACAGCTGGCTCAGAGGGAGACTGGGCTGGGAGTCCTTGGTTATCAGTTCAGGTCTGAGGAGCTGCTCAGCCCTCCACAACCCCAAGAGAAGCTGATGAAGTGGCACCCAGAAGACAATGCCTGGTGCTCAGAGGCCCTGGAACAGCAGCTGTTAGTTGGTTCAGGCAGGAGACCTAGCCTGGACATAGGAAGGCCTGCAGCTCAGTGTAGGGTCTCAGGTTCATCCATTTAATACCCCCGTTCCTCTTTGGCCTGATGGTTCTAATAGGCTTAGGCTGGCCTGATTCTCACGGAAGGCCGAGATGATAGCCCCAGTCCCTCAAAATTTCCCACCTTCCAACTCACTAGCTTTGCAGAGGCCCCGCCTGGGGCTCTCCCCCCAGCACTGGTTTTCATGGTGATGTCAGGAGCCTCGTGAGGTGGGGAAAAAGGGAGCTTTTGAAACCCTGCTCTACTATTCTGAGATTGGGTCACAGGGGCCCAGCCAACTCCTTCCTGTCCTGTTCTCCTGGATAAATGAACCAAGCTTCACCTTAGTGCCCTGGACCAAGGATGTGCTGTTCCTAATCCTCTTCTGAGGAGGAAGAAAAGGCCTAGAGACAAAGCAGGCTCTTGGTGCAAAGCGGAGGCTGCAGATGGCACCAGTGGAGACGCGCCAAAAGGGGCTTTTGTTGGCTACAACCACTTTACACTTTAGCAGGGGAAACAAAGAAAGAGAGGCAAGCAGGAGCATCTTCAGGAGAGAAAGAGCCGAACTCGCAGGCTTGAAAACAAACGCAGAGCAACACCGCCTGCACCCCCTCACGGAGCAGCCGGAGCCCCAGGGCAGCTCCCGGCAGCCAGAAACAGGCAGCAGAGAGGCGGTGCAACCCACCTCTTTATATGCCTGCTTTCTCCCGGCCCTCCCAGTTGACTGGGACTCCAGCCACCTGTGCCTGCAGCCCCGCACCTGCCCCGCCACCATCAGCCTCCTGTCTGGTTAGGTTTTTGGGGCTGAGGAGGGGTAGCTGGGGCCTTCAGGGGCTGAGCCCATGAACATGGCTAAGCAGGGTGGAGGGAAGAAGCTTGGACACAGTCCTCTGAAGCTCAGCAGCTTACTGTGAACAAGAAAACCACTCTTGGGAGATCCTCCCAGCCTTGGGGACACCTGGAAGGGATCCTTCTAGGAAAGGAGCCAAGGGTTCAAGTGGGATGAGTAACTTGGCCCTGCCGCCTGGGACCGTCTCACTTTTAGCACTGAAAGTTCTGCATCCTGGAAGACCCCTCAGTCCTGGGCAAACCAGAGGCTGGTCACCCAAGCAGAGGAAGATGTGGCCACTTTCTCCCCACCCCACCCTGCTGCTCTGCCTAGGATTTAGAGCAAAACTCCACAGTGCAGGGGTGCCTAGTCTGGCCTCCCACAACTAGCAGGGGTTGGACTAGGAGCTGTAACGAAACATTCTGCTTTAATTAAATACTTTTGAGTTGTTCTAAACCACTTAGATTTACAAACTACCTTAGACATCTCTCAACTCTGCCTGTTTAAGGACAGGAAGCCTTTCCTGTTACAATTCAAACTGTTTTAATGTTTGGTAGAAAAGGCTAGTAGTTTTGTGAGATTTGTTGAATGTGTATTTCTGTGCATTAGTTGTAAACAAACTCACCAATTGTGTCCAGGAGATTTTTTAAAGAAGTTTGATTATCCCCTATTTGAGGCATTAAGTGTCAGGTGTTTAGTGTTAGGGTTTGATCTACATGAAAGATGATAGGAGTTTCCAAAGGTGAAGATCCTACAAACAGAATGTAAATGGTTAGAGTTAGGAATTTGGAATTTTAACTATGCAATGGTTGTAGGTTTCTTTATTTCATTTGTCCTCGCGACTGGGAAATCCAGTGAGTTCAATGAATTAAATGGTTTTTGTTTCATTGCCAGCTTTGATGTTAAAGCAAAGCACCTTGAAACTATTTCACTTGCATAGTTTTACTTTAATTAATGTGTTGATGATTTTAGCAAACACATTTTAAACTTTATATATGTGTATATATAAAGACACTTATTATATTGTCTATGTGTAGTTTAAATAAAAATATTTCAGTATAAATAGTGTAAGGTGTTTGAATACCTTTAGTCTATATCCTAGGGGCCTTTAGTTAACTTTGAAGTAACTTAAATGAGATTCTATATCTAGAGAAGACTACCAAGCACCTTAAATGCCTTCCTCTACTTCTAAGGAACATCAGAAATAATTTCTCTTCGGCACAATGAGCAATGGCCAAGCCATGTGGCTGCCTTGAAAACTGCACAGATGCCACCACCCTTGGGCAGACAGGGTCTAGGGACGAAGCAGCCCATCAACCCAGCACCTTCCCCTGTACCCTGTACTGTGAGCAACTTGTGGGGCTGGGTTCTCCCTCCTCAGCCACCCTGCCTTCACGGATGTCTCAAATACCTGAAGAGATGAAAGGTTTGACCAGTTCTGCCTGGTGGGTATCAGTGCATTTGCCCTAGAGTGAAATTTTCACCCTATTTTTGGAATGCTTGGGGACAAAGTGTAGGGAACTCTCTGAACTTAGAGTATGTGACTGCTTGGTGCTTGATTGCTAATGAACGTTTGTATGTTTATCAGAATGGGCTCTAAGCCTCATCTTGGTTGTGATACACTCTGGTTATAGGGTTGTGGAGAGGGGATATACCTTCCACCTGCCTCTACTGCCCAACAGACTGATTATCAACCACAAAAACAACAAATAGCTGACAGCTGTGGAATTGTCAAATTGCACTAAGTCATTTGGCAATAGCATTTTTAAAGTCCTACCCACTCATCACCCCGCATACACACACACTTGGGTGACTTGGCTTAGCCCATTTGCAAAGGAGACATTTTCTGCAAATGGTTCTTTATGCCCTGTTCTTGGGGTGACTTAATGCCTGTGTCCACAACATGAACAAACAGTCAGATTAGGGTATCTCCGTTCTTTAAACACATATTCCACGCATGTGTTGAGCGCCTCTTAGGTCCTGGGAGACAATATCACTACTGTGAACACCAGTAAATACAATAAACACAGGTCTCTGTGTTCATGGAACTTGAGTTTTAGTGGGAGGAGGTAGATAATAAGCAATGATGTAGTTCTTACTTGTCAGGTGGAGACAATGCTGCAGAAATCAACATGCCAAGTAGATTGGAGGGAGGGGGGAGGGGGAGTGCAATTTAAAATCAGGTGAAAAGGTAGAATTAAGCAAAGGCTGAAGGACGTAAAGGACTGAGTCCTGTACCTGTTTAGGGGAAGCTCGTTTAATGTGGGATCTGTTTGTGCAAAGGCCCTCAGGTTGTGCAAAGGCCTTCAGGTTGGACTGTGCCTGGTATGTTCCAGAAACAACCCTGCAGCCAGAGTTTCTCAACAATGGGGAAGGGATTCGGGAATGAGGCAAGGGAGGTAACTGCCAAGGCACCTGGCCCCCTGAAAGTTTTGTCAGGACTTTGGCTTTTTCTGTACGGAAAAGCCCTAAATGGTTTGGAGGAACAAACTGACTTATATTCTTAAAGTATGTACATACTATAACAGTGGTTTTCAACACTGCTGATCCAAACTCTGGATCAGCAGAATCAGCTGAACCTGGGAGTTTATTAGGAGTGCACATTCACAGCCCCCACCCCAGACCTAGTGAATCAGGAATAGCAGCAAACTGTGTTTCCTTTGTTTCTTTTTTTTTAAATAGTTGATTTACAATATTGTGTCAGTTTCAGGTATATAGCAAGGTGATTCAGATATATATATATATATATATATATATATATAGTCACCAAAGAACACTGAGTTCCCTGTGCTATACAGTAAGTCCCTGCCAACCATCCACTCCACACATAGTAGTGTGCATTGCTAATCCCAAACTCTCAATTCATCCGTCCCCCTCACCTTTCCCCTTCGGCAAACACGAGTTTGTTTTATGAGTCTGTTTCTGTTTTGTAAATAAGTTCATTTGTATCATTTTTTTAGATTCCACATATAAGTGATATCATATGATTGATATCTGTCTTTGATTTACTTCACTTAGTATGATAATCTCTAGGCCCATCCATGTTGCTGCAAATGACATTATTTCATTCATTCTTATGGCTGAATAATATTCCATTGTATTTATGTACCACATCTTTATCCACTCATCTGTCGATGGACATTTAGGTTGCTTCCATGTCTTGGCTATTGTAAGTAGTGTTGCAATGAACCTTGGGGTGCATGTATCTTTTCAAATTATGGTTTTCTCTGGATATATGCCTAGGAGTGGAAATGCTGGATCATATGGTAACTCTATTTTTAGTTTTTTAAGGAATCTCCATACTGTTTTCCATAGTGGCTGTACCAATTTATTCCCACTGACAGTGTAGGAGGGTTCCCTTTTCTCCACACCCTCTCCAGCATCTATAGTTAATAGACTTTTTGGTGATGGCCATTCTAACCTGTATGAGGTGATACCTCATTGTAGTTTTGATTTGCATTTCTCTAATACTTAGAGATGCTGAGCATCTTTTCACATGCTTTTTGGCCATCTGTATGTCTTCTCTGCAGAAATGTCTACTTAGGTCTTCCAACCATTTTTTTTTTTTTTTTTTTGCGGTACGCGGGCCTCTCACTGTTGTGGTCTCTCCCGTTGCGGAGCACAGGCTCTGGATGTGCAGGCTCAGCGGCCATGGCTCACGGGCCCAGCCGCTCCGCGGCATGTGGGATCTTCCCAGACTGGGGCACGAACCTGTGTCCCCTGCGTTGGCAGAAGGACTGTCAACCACTGCGCCACCAGGGAAGCCCCAACCATTTTTTGATTGGGTTGTTTTCTGATATTGAGCTGCATGAGCTGTTTGTATATTTTGGAAATTAATCCCTTGTCAGTTGCATCACTTGCTAATATTTTCTCCCATCCTGTGGGTTGTCTTTTTGTTTTGTTTATGGTTTCCTTTGCCATGCAAAAGCTTTTAAGTTTAATTAGGTCCCATTTGTTTCTTCTTATTTTCATTACTCTAGGAGATGAGTCACAAAAGATATTGCTGCTATTTATGTCAAAGAGTGTTCTTCCTATGTTTTCCTCTAAAAGTTTTTTATACTATCTGGTCTTGCACTTAGGTCTTTAATCCATTTTGAGTTTATTTTTCTGTATGGTGTTAGAGAATGTTCTAATTTCACCCTTTTATATACAGCTGTCCAGTTTTCCCAGCACCACTTATTGAAGGGACTGTCTTTTCTCCATTGTATATTCTTGCCTCCTTTGTTGTAGATTAATTGGCCATAGGTGCATGGGTTTATTTCTGGGCTTTCTACCCTGTTCCATTAACCTATATTTCTGTTTTTGTGCCAGTATCATACCGTTTTGATTACGGTAGCTTTATAGTATAGTCTGAAGTCAGGAAACCTGATTCTTGCAGCTCTGTTTTTCTTTCTCAAGATTGCTTATTGTTTCCATACTTAAGATTTTTTGTTCTAGATCTGCCAAAACTGCCATTGGTAATTCAATAGGGATTGCATTGAATCCCAAGAATGACTTGGGTAGTACAGACACTTTGGTTTAATGTGGGATCTGTTTGTGCAAAGGCCCTCAGGTTGTGCAAAGGCCTTCAGGTTGGACTGTGCCTGGTATGTTCCAGAAACAACCCTGCAGCCAGAGTTTCTCAACAATGGGGAAGGGATTCGGGAATGAGGCAAGGGAGGTAACTGCCAAGGCACCTGGCCCCCTGAAAGTTTTGTCAGGACTTTGGCTTTTTCTGTACGGAAAAGCCCTAAATGGTTTGGAGGAACAAACTGACTTATATTCTTAAAGTATGTACATACTATAACAGTGGTTTTCAACACTGCTGATCCAAACTCTGGATCAGCAGAATCAGCTGAACCTGGGAGTTTATTAGGAGTGCACATTCACAGCCCCCACCCCAGACCTAGTGAATCAGGAATAGCAGCAAACTGTGTTTCCTTTGTTTCTTTTTTTTTAAATAGTTGATTTACAATATTGTGTCAGTTTCAGGTATATAGCAAGGTGATTCAGATATACATATATATATATATATATATAGTCACCAAAGAACACTGAGTTCCCTGTGCTATACAGTAAGTCCCTGCCAACCATCCACTCCACACATAGTAGTGTGCATTGCTAATCCCAAACTCTCAATTCATCCGTCCCCCTCACCTTTCCCCTTCGGCAAACACGAGTTTGTTTTATGAGTCTGTTTCTGTTTTGTAAATAAGTTCATTTGTATCATTTTTTTAGATTCCACATATAAGTGATATCATATGATATCTGTCTTTGATTTACTTCACTTAGTATGATAATCTCTAGGCCCATCCATGTTGCTGCAAATGACATTATTTCATTCATTCTTATGGCTGAATAATATTCCATTGTATTTATGTACCACATCTTTATCCACTCATCTGTCGATGGACATTTAGGTTGCTTCCATGTCTTGGCTATTGTAAGTAGTGTTGCAATGAACCTTGGGGTGCATGTATCTTTTCAAATTATGGTTTTCTCTGGATATATGCCTAGGAGTGGAAATGCTGGATCATATGGTAACTCTATTTTTAGTTTTTTAAGGAATCTCCATACTGTTTTCCATAGTGGCTGTACCAATTTATTCCCACTGACAGTGTAGGAGGGTTCCCTTTTCTCCACACCCTCTCCAGCATCTATAGTTAATAGACTTTTTGGTGATGGCCATTCTAACCTGTATGAGGTGATACCTCATTGTAGTTTTGATTTGCATTTCTCTAATACTTAGAGATGCTGAGCATCTTTTCACATGCTTTTTGGCCATCTGTATGTCTTCTCTGCAGAAATGTCTACTTAGGTCTTCCAACCATTTTTTTTTTTTTTTTTTTGCGGTACGCGGGCCTCTCACTGTTGTGGTCTCTCCCGTTGCGGAGCACAGGCTCTGGATGTGCAGGCTCAGCGGCCATGGCTCACGGGCCCAGCCGCTCCGCGGCATGTGGGATCTTCCCAGACTGGGGCACGAACCTGTGTCCCCTGCGTTGGCAGAAGGACTGTCAACCACTGCGCCACCAGGGAAGCCCCAACCATTTTTTGATTGGGTTGTTTTCTGATATTGAGCTGCATGAGCTGTTTGTATATTTTGGAAATTAATCCCTTGTCAGTTGCATCACTTGCTAATATTTTCTCCCATCCTGTGGGTTGTCTTTTTGTTTTGTTTATGGTTTCCTTTGCCATGCAAAAGCTTTTAAGTTTAATTAGGTCCCATTTGTTTCTTCTTATTTTCATTACTCTAGGAGATGAGTCACAAAAGATATTGCTGCTATTTATGTCAAAGAGTGTTCTTCCTATGTTTTCCTCTAAAAGTTTTTTATACTATCTGGTCTTGCACTTAGGTCTTTAATCCATTTTGAGTTTATTTTTCTGTATGGTGTTAGAGAATGTTCTAATTTCACCCTTTTATATACAGCTGTCCAGTTTTCCCAGCACCACTTATTGAAGGGACTGTCTTTTCTCCATTGTATATTCTTGCCTCCTTTGTTGTAGATTAATTGGCCATAGGTGCATGGGTTTATTTCTGGGCTTTCTACCCTGTTCCATTAACCTATATTTCTGTTTTTGTGCCAGTATCATACCGTTTTGATTACGGTAGCTTTATAGTATAGTCTGAAGTCAGGAAACCTGATTCTTGCAGCTCTGTTTTTCTTTCTCAAGATTGCTTATTGTTTCCATACTTAAGATTTTTTGTTCTAGATCTGCCAAAACTGCCATTGGTAATTCAATAGGGATTGCATTGAATCCCAAGAATGACTTGGGTAGTACAGACACTTTGACATTATTGATTCTTTCAATCTAAGAGCATGGTGTATCTTTCCATTTGTTTGTGTCACCTTTGATTTCTTTCATCAGTGTCTTACAGTTTTCGGAGTACAGGTCTTTTACCTCCTTAGGTAGGTTAATTCTTTTTGATGCGATGGTAAATGGGATTGTTTCCTTAATTTCTCTTTCTGATCTTTTGTTGTTAGTGTAGAGAAATGCAACAGATTTCTGTGTATTAACTGTGTATCCTGCAAATTTATCGAATTCATTGATGAACTCTAGTAGTTTTCTGGTAGTATCTTTAGAATTTTCTATGTATAGTATCATGTCATCTGCAAACAGTAACAGTTTTACTTCTTTTCCAACTTGGATTCCTTTTCTTTTTCTCTTCTGATTGCTGTGGCTAGGACTTCCGAAACTATGTTGAATAAAAGTGGTGAGAGTGGACATCCTTGTCTTGTTCCTGATCTTAGAAGAAAGGCTTTCAGCTTTTCACCACTGAGAACAATGTTGGCTGTGAGTTTGTCATATATGGCCTTTATTATGTTGAGGTATGTTCCCTCTGTGCCCACTTTCTGTAGAGCTTTTATCATAAACGGGAGTTGAATTTTGTCAAAAGTTCTTTCTGCATCTATTGATGATCATATGGTCTTTATTCTTCAATATGTTAATGTGGTGTATCACACTGATTGATTTGCGGATACTGAAAAACTTGCATCCCTTCTAAATATCCCACTTGATCATGGTACATGATGCTTTTAATGTATTGCTGGATTTGGTTTGCTATTATTTTGTTGGAGATTTTTGTGTCTATGTTCATCGGTGATACTGGCCTGTAATTTTCTTTTATTGTGATATCTTTGTCTGGTTTTGGTATCAGGGTGTTGGTGGCCTCATAGAATGAGTTTGGGAGTGTTCCTCCCTCTGCTATATTTTGGAAGACTTTGACAAGGATAGGTGTTAGTTCTCTAAATGTTTGATAGAATTTGCCTGTGAAGTCATCTGGTCCTGGACTTTTGTTTGTTGGGGTTTTTTTAAATCACAGTTTCAATTTCAGTACTTGTGACTGGTCTATTCATATTTTCTGTTTCTTCCTGGTTCAGTATCGGGAGATTGTACCTTTCTAAGAATTTGTCCCTTTCTTTCAGTTTGTCCATTTTATTGGCACACAGTTGCCTGTAGTAGTCTCTTATGATCCTTTGTATTTCTGTGATGTCTGTTGTAACTTCTCCTTTTCATTTCTAATTTTACTGATTTGAGCCCTCTCCCTTTTTTTCTTTGATGAGTCTGGCTACAGGTTTATCAATTTTGTTTATCTTTTCAAAGAACCAGCTTTTAGTTTCATTGATCTTTGCTATTGTTTTCTTCATCTCTATTTCATTTATTTCTGCTCTGATCTTTATGATTTCTTTCCTTCTACTAACTTTGGGTTTTGTTTGTTCTTCTTTCTCTAGTTGCTTTAGGTGTAAGGTTAAGTTGTTTATTTGAGATTTTTCATGTTTCCTAAGGTAAGATTGTATTGCTATAAACTTCCCTCTTAGAACTGCTTTTGCTGCGTCCCATGGGTTTTGGATCATAGTGTTTTCATTTTCAGTTGTCTCTAGGTATTTTCTGATTTCCTCTTTGATTTCTTCAGTGATCCACTGGTTGTTTAGCAACATATTGTTTAGCCTCCACGTGCTTATGTTTTTTTACAGTTTTTTTCTTGTAGTTGATTTCTAATCTCATAACGTTATTATTGGAAAAGACGCTTGATATGATTTCAATTTTCTTAAATTTACCAAGGTTTGCTTTGTGGCCCAGCATGTGATCTATCCTGGAGAATGTTCCACATGCACTTGAAAAGAATGTATATTCTGCTGCTTTTGGATGGAATACTCTATAAATACCAATTAAGTTCATCTGATCTAATGTGTTATTTAAGGCCTGTGTTTCCTTATTGATTTTCTTTCTGGATGATCTGTCCATTGATGTAAGTGGGGTGTTAAAGTTCCCCACAATTACTGTGTTACTGTCGATTTCTTTCTTTGTCTGATATGAATATTGCTACTCCAGCTTTCTTCTGATTTCCATTTGCATGGAATACCTTTTTTCACTTTCAGTCTGTATGTATCCCTAGATCTGAAATGGGTCTGTTGTAGACAGCATATATATGGGTCTTGTTTTTGTATCCATTCAGCCAGTGTGTGTCTTTTGGTTGGAGCGTTTAATCCGTTTACATTTAAGGTAATTATAGATATGTATGTTCTTATTGCCATTTTGTGAACTGTTCTGAGTTTGTTTTTGTAGGTCTTTTTCCTTCCCTTCTTCTTTTGCTCTCTTCTCTTGTAATTTGAGAACTATCTTTAGTGTTGTGTTTGTACTCCTTTTCTTTTTTGTGTGTGTATCTACTGTAGATTTTTAGTTTGCAGTTACCATGAGGTTTTTATATAGCAATCTACATATATATATATATATATATACACACAAGACTGTTTTAAGTTTCTGGGCTCTTAATTTCAAATGCATTTCCAATCTCCTGCATTTGTACTCTCTTAGTCTCATAATTGCTGATTTTGATATCATATTTCTTTGTGGATGATTTCCTGCCTTTACTGTATGTAGCTTTCCCGTTCATAATTTTCTTGTTTCTAATCGTGGCCTTTCCTTTTCACCTAGAGAAGTTCCTTTAGCATTTGTTATAAATGCTGAATTTGGTGTGCTGAATTCTCTTAGCTTTTGCTTGTCTGTAAAGCTTTTGATCTTTCCATCAAATCTGAATGAGAGTCTTGCTGGGTAGAGTAGTCCTGGTTGTAGGTTTTCCCTTTCATCCCTTTAAATATATCATGCCACTCCCTTCTGGCCTGCAGAATCTCTACTGAAAAATCAGCTGATAAGCTTATGGGGATTCCCTTCTATGTTATTTGTTGCTTTTCCCTTATCGCTTTTAATATTTTCTCTTTGTCTTTAATTTTTGTCAATTTGATTAATATGTGTCTCAGCATGTTCCTCCTTGGGTTTATCCTGTATGGGACTCTGCACTTCCTGGACTTGGGTGACTGTTTCCTTTCCCATGTTAGGGAAGACTTCAGATATTATCTCTTCAAATATTTTCTTCAAATATCTAATAAATTTAAAATAAGATGGATTTCTTGCTAAAATGATTTTAGAAATGGAAAATATTTCTAATTATAATGCATCATGAATCAAGACACAGTGTCAAATGAGTAAATTGAGATAATATATTTTATGTGATTGATTGAGAGATATTATATTTTCTTCCTTCATAGGTCTCTATGTGGGCATATATCTGAAGCATTAGAATAGCAAAGTTACCTCTCTTGCTCTTTTTTCTATTATAAACAGTCTGCAATGTAAGATAATATTAAGGATATGATAAGTGCCACACAATATTCTGTATTGCCACAGCATCTAAGTGACAAATCCAAATTTCAAACACAGAGTCTGTCCACAGAGCCCACAGTTCTAACTTCTAATGAAGTCTCCAGAGAGCAGATATAAGTAGCTTGCTATGTCTTTCTGTAACATCAAAGAAGATCTGTCTCTCTGATTATAGTTGATTCTTACTCATTCACTCACAGAATTTGTAGTTCTGACCCTATTCAGGGAATTCACTTCTTTCCACCCACCCCTCCTCCCCAAACACATTTCACTGAGACAAGAAAAAAAAAATGTGATTTCTTAATAATGAAGGCCATCAGGCAGAGGGTGGACTTCAGCAGAAAACCCTGGACTTAGCCTTCCCTAAGGGTATCTATGGCTTAAAAGTGGACCTATCATGACCACAGGACCTCTCTCATCAACATTCTTTCACTGTCTGTATAGGGAGGGAAAAAAAAGCAAGTGAGAAAAAAAAAAAGCACAGTGAATCTTGGTAAATATGGTCAATTATGAAGGAAAATAAGACACTTGTAATATGTTTATAAATTCCCTTCTCCATAAGTCCCACTTGGGTTGTGCTTGACATTTAAAATTGAAACTAACACAGAAGTGCTGAGCTAGAGAAAATGGGATGTAGATGGACAGTGAACCAGGACTTGTTAAGTATTTGTTGCCAGTGTTAATCATTCTTACAGGCAGGATTTACTATGACTACAAAAAGTCACATCTTCCTAAAGGATTATTTACATTGGAAGGCTAGGAAAAAACTGGAACAGTTCCCTACAGTTTTCCACCATCCATGCCAAGCATAATGGTATTCCCTCATTCTTATTCTCATCAAATAGCTATTGGCAATTTATCCTTCTGAAACAGTGTACATTTACAATTAAAAGCCAAGCAAGTTCCTTAAAAAACTTACCTATTGATTTATCTTATATTTTGTTTATAAAAGTCAACAGCATTTTATGTGTATTATCGATTGTTAGTGAATGATCACAAATTTTCTTCAGTCTTGCTTTGGTTGACAATTTCTGTTTGTATTAAAGGAGATGGAAACACATACAACAACTGATATGACCCTCACATTTTAATTCTAGATATAAATCACTGTATTAGTTTCCTACTGCTGCTATAACAAATTACCACAACTTAGTGATTTAAAACAACATAAACTTATTAAGCTATTAAGATATGATTCTGGAGATCAGAAGTCCAAAATGGGTTTCACTGGGCTCAAATTAAGGTGTCAGCAGGATTTTGTTCCTTCTGGAGGTTCAAGAGAAGAATCTGTTTCTTTGCCTTTTCCAGCTTCTGGAGACTTCCTGCTTTCCTTGGCTATAGGTCCTTTCTTCTGTCTTCAAAGTCAGAAATATAGCATCCTCAAATCTCTCTGACTCTGTGACCTCTGATGTCATCTTCACCTCTTCCCCTCTGACACTGACCCTCCTGCCTCCCTCTTACAAAGATCCCTGTGATTATGATATTCCAGAATAATTTTCCCATCTCAAAATCCTTAATCGTATCTGCAAAAGGGACTACAAAAATCCCTTTGTTACGTAAGGTAACACATACATAGGTTTCAGGGGTTAAAGCATGGCCATCTTTGAAGGGTCATTATTATACCAACCATAATCGCCAAGTCTACCTAGGTACTATCCCAAACACACTGGTATAAGAGCCAGCATTCCTAACTGCTGATATATAATATCATGTAAGATATTAAAAATCTTTAAATCACAGAACTACTTAAATCAGCATTGAATCCTCTGCTTTCTAGCAATAAGAATTAGAATCCTGGAATTCTAAGGGGGACAGAATCTTAAAGATAAACTAGTCATCTCTTTCTTTGAACACAGAAGATTGCTGTGTCTTAGGCTGAAAGGGCCCAAGTGGAAGTCACAGTGAGACTCTCAGGCTACTATTATTTCCACTGCATCATACTGTTGCTAATAATTTGGAAAATCCAATCATGTTTAATAAATCACTTCTAAAGACCGTGACTAAAAAAAGAAAAGAAAAAGAAAGTGTCTAGAATGGATTGGCTGCTATCTATCTCCTTGTGAAATTTTTACAGGAGTTTTCTATATTATATAATTCATCCACTTGGATTCACATCAGTTTAGGAAAATATGGAATATGACACTAAACATTTTTCACAGAGGCATAACACAAATTAACTATTAGGTGTTCATTAAATAAAAATAACACACCCACATATTAAAAATACTCAGAAATTTATGACAAATAAAATCATCCTCCCCATACATTCACCCTCTATTCTCTCCCCATGGCTAATCTCTATTCATCCTTCCACGTGTGTCCTTCCAGAAAAGAACACCCGCACATAGAATAGTATATGTATATAATGCTCTTTGAGTGACCTTTAAAAATGTACAGAAATGAAACTTTGCACATACTGCACTTTGCTTTTGTTCACTTACTACGTTCTCTATGCCTATCTACCTCATTCTTTTTAATAGATGCAGAGTTTATTCCATTAGATGGAGTACCATCTAACCACTTCCCTATTGGTCAACATTAGATGAATTCAGGGTGTTTTTCGTTGTTGTTGTTTAGTAACAAAGAGCTTTTAGAATTTTATTATTTTTATTTATTTCAGAATAGGCAATATATGCACTAGATTCAAAATCAAAAAGCTCTCTCTCACACCCGATTTCTAACGCCATACTGCCGTTTTGAAGGCAGCCACAGTTATACATGCTGTGTGGGCACCTTGCTTTTTCACACTTAACAAAATTCCTTGAAGATCTTTCCATAGCAGCACTCAGAGTCTTCAGTGAAATCTATTCCATATGCCTTCAATTATTATTAGCTCTGGGAAGAACTGATGCCTTAAAGAAGGACATTTTGGTGGGACGTTTTGGTTTTATTTCCAAAATATGAGAAATGTACATTTGTCTATAATTCAGATCTTATTAAGACACCCAAGATTTATTAATAAAAATCTATTCTGAAGTGACCTGCCTCCTATGTCACCCATTCAAGGGCCTAACAACACTCCCTACAGAGAAACTCTTCCTTGTGTCTATTCTTAGTGCACTTTCCAGCAATTTAAGCATATTGACAATTACTTTGTCCTTAATGAAGACAGAATAGCTTCTTATTGCTCCCAAAATGGTGATAAATGTCTTTTAAAAATCTCTGCCAGATGGATTTTCATTTGTTTCTTAATATTTCAAAATAGCCCCAATCTTTGATATAACAAACCAGAAAGAGAAACATTTGTACCCAGAAATGAAGCAAAGAAAATCGTATGTGGGTACTTTCCAGGATGGGGCACACAGAAAACGAAGATTGTTCCTGACAGACATGGCATATGTATAAGGTGTGGTCAGCAAGGGAGGCAAAAGCTGCCCTGTCTTCTTCACAAAGAAGGGATTTATAACCGAGTGCCCCCAGAGAGTATCTATGTATGCAAACGGCAATAAAGATTCCCGAAAGGATTCAGAGTGTCTTTTTCTCTAATTTTGGAAAATGCTTACGAGTGCAAATCTTATAAAGATAAGCTTTGAAATATATCACCATTCTTTTGTAAATTTCTCATTGCATAAAGAATTGCCCACTTTTCCTAAATAATTTTTGCTAGAATATTCTCATAGTATCCACCAGACATTTCACTTATCAACGTTCATCCATGTGCAGTTGTACAGATCTCGAATTTTCCAACTGGCGTCATCAACGAATTTGAACCTATCCTCTTTCACAGCTGTATAAATCAACTCATATGTACTGAGGATTTACTATGTACCATAAATCTAACAGGATACAAAGGAATATTAGGAATGAGATATCTGCCTTAGTGAACATAAAGAATTAATAATGCATGGTAAATATGCAGCAAGTGCTACAGATATGCATGCTGATCAGAACCATTTATGGCTAAAAACAGTCTAAATTTCAGTGGTTTATGTCTTTCGCATGTTACTGAGATTTCACTACGCAAATAAGAGTGAATGGTCTTAGTGAGGAAAAACAAAATACCCCTGATGATGATAGGCACTTATATTATGAAAAAACTTACAAACTGTTCATAATCTGGTATCATTAAGCAGTAGAAAGAACAAAGCTGTCAAATGAAGAAAATGTAAAATTCATTTTGCTCTCCTTTTTTTCTTCTATCCCCTCTTGTATCTTTCCTCTAAGCCCACGGGGTGCGGGGAGGGGGGAGGAAGGGGAAGGAAGGGGGCACAGACCAAAATAACTTGCAGCTAATTATGCAAATGACTTTATCTTTTCGTACTGTATTGTCTTACTTTTCAAAATAGTTGAAGAATCAGAAACCCCTATCCTGGTTCTAGTTGGATCATGCCAGAGGGCTTGACCCAAGCATGTATTAACTAGTTCTAGAGGATTTAGACCAAAGGGGGCTCAAAAGTAAAAATGAAATGTTCTCTATTTCAAGTATTAGGAAAAATACATTCATTTTCATGTTAGACACACTTGAAAGGTGAGACTCTGAGAAGCTAAACTGTGTGTTCTTCTTCAGGTAATAAAAGCAGTAACTTCAATTTTGGTGCTGCTGTGATTAGACCTAGGTGAGAACTAGTGGATCTACAATTATGACTGGATCTTGAATAAAGTGCATTTTTCACAGTTAAGTGCAATTTTATTCTCATTTCAATTATTTCAGACACATCACCTCTGACAGTTACTGAGATTCTTCCTAAGTACCTCAGGCCCAAGTCCACTCTCCCAGAGCCAGTCAGAGTCCAGATGCTAAATATCTGATGTTTATTTACCCAATCTCAAATCCCATTGCCCCGTACTCTCCTAAACCTCCCCAGCGTGAGCTTTGGAAGCCGCAGGTCTATCGTAAGTAAGCTCTCCTACATGCTTCTACACTATTTAAACCTGCTCCTCACTCACTCTCTTGCTCTATATAAATCATGATTCTCAAATGCTGGTGTCATAAGCATCACCTGGAGTACTAGAGCAGCTGCAGCAGCCTCTTCTCCCACCACCTTTTGCTTCTGGATTTCTCAGGGGGCAGCAACCTCTTAATCAGGAGCTCAACCGACTACCATGGTCTCCATGTCAGGCCAGCAGTTCGTAGGTGGCAGCACCAAGGCACCAGAGGTGGCGTCAGAGGACATGGCCCAGACAGCAGAGCCATGGCTGCAGCACCATGCCAGCACGTGTAAGTGGGTGCCAGCGGGAGCACAGGTCGTGCTTGCCGTTTGTGACTGCCAGCGCCAAGGTCGTGCTGCACTTTGCGCCCCAGAGTAAACTGCACACGGAGGGCTTCTGGAGCCTGAAGGAGGGTGAGGCAATGGAGTTCACCTTTGAGAAGTCCCCTTAGGGACTGGAATCTCTCAGTGTCAGCAGCCCTGGTGGGTGTTCGGTATTGGGAGTGTGAGGTAGCCAAAAGGGAAATACATGCAGAAGGAAGACGAAAGAGAGACAGATGAGACAACTGTGGAGGTCTAGACCATCAGGCCAAGGAATGCAAGGAGACACCCCAGGCCCAGACATGCCACATCTGCCACATGGCAGCCTCCTGTACACTGAAAGTCCCCAGCTCACAAGGAAGGCCAGCATACTTTGGGGAGGAAGAGGAGATCCAGGGCCCTGCCCTGCTTTAGGGGCTAAGGACTGAGCCTCAGTGTGGGGGCCATCCTTTTGCCATCAGGAAGTTTCCAGGACCGGGCATCAATCTGCAGAGTGACAAAGTGGGGACAGGGTGGGTAGGGGCAGCTGGCACTACCGTGTATCTCTGACTGGGTCCACACCATCGCCCCCTCTTCCCACTTGGGCCAGGGTAGTGGTGAGACAAAGGAACTCCAACCATACTCTGTTCAAATGCACAGGAGGGCTTTGGAGGAAATCCCTCTAGAGCCTGTATGCTTTATCCAAGTCTCCACCCCCAGAATCTCCAGCTTTTGAAAGTGGCCTGAGTAGAGAAGTTGTTTTCCTTTTAAAGAAGGGTATGTAACAATATTTGCCATGACAGAGTGAAAAGATTAGGCATGAGACCACCTCATGCCTAATCTTGATGGGTTCAACCCACAAGCCACTATACTCCATAGGAGGGAATCTCTCAGGGGTAAGGCTGGATTTTTCCACATCTTGTCTCCTCATAACCCACTCTTGAGATAGGATGCCAGGAACTGTCCCAATAAATGGGTTGTGATGATAGGCAAAAGGGGTGCTTGGGGGGACAGCTGTAGACTTGCTGCTCAGCTGCCCACTCCCTGCCATATGGTATTCTAAGCCAATACGCTTATATTTATTTGCTCCCTTCAATAACTGCACCTTGGGTCCCACTGTCTCAGGATGCCAACTGAACTAGCTGTGTGCAAATGGTATATCTTGAGTTAACTTTATTCTTAATATAAATATTCTGGTTTTGTGTTTTAATCTAAAGCCCTCATTCCTGCACGGTGGTCTCAAGGTCTGCACAGCAGGGACACTTTTTGTTCTCTCACCACGGAGAATGACTATTTGGAGTGCACAACCTATTGAACTACCTCATTTTTGCCAATTAGAGCTGGCTTTTCTGCTACAGTGTCCTCTGGCAACCTCTCTACCTTCAATATTTCATGGGAGACTAGGTTTTAACTGGGTTGCCCCATGACTTGATCTCCTTCTCCTGGAAGACTGGAAATTGGTATGAACAGGAAAAGGCGAGGCAGAGCGGTTAGGAGAAGCTGAGCCAGGTTAGGTGGGCCAGGTGAAAGGCACCGAGCAAAAGCCAAGAATGGATGTGGGTCGCCTATGTGATAAAGGTCTCCCGTTCCAGAGCTCTAATCTCAGGACACGGCACTCACTCTGCATACTAGATCCATCCTTCACTGGATTGGGCCAGGCCTGCTAGAGAGAGAGAGAGAGCGAGAGAGAGAGCGAGAGAGCGAGAGAGCGAGAGAGCGAGAGAGCGAGAGAGAGAGAGAGCGAGAGAGAGAGAGAGAGAGAGAGAGAGAGAGAGAGAGAGAGAGAGTGTGTGTTGGGGGGGACAGGTTTTAAGAACGATACTTTGGACACATCGTGTGTGTGTGTGTGTGTGTGTGTGTGTGTGTGTGTTTTAATGTGAGCTGAGAAGGACAGGTTTTAAGAACAATACTTTGGACACATCCTGTGCTGCCCAGGAATGGATATATGAAGCAAGGACTAAAATCCTTAACCTTTAAAAATTCTGGGCTTTTCCTCCTTGACTTCCAGAAAGACCACAGCAATGACTTCTTCGTGGTGCAAGGAGCCCATGTCCTGCCGTGTCACAGCAGTGATTAATAGTGTTGTGGAAGCTCGAGGAGAAAAGGGGATTTCCTTTACATGCTGTAAGATCACCGCAGATGTACCTCACTGTGTTGAAATCAGCGAATGCAATGGAGAGCACTGGGTGCTGTGTGTCTGATCCTGGATTCTTGTCTCCCCCAAATGCACCCCTCCCCTACCAGTTACTGTATTTGTCTGGGCCTTGTAGGACTTTACAAGTTACTGATTTGGTGATTGCTAATTGGCCTACTCTGTGGAAATACAATGTGTTGGTCTTTCTCCATGTTCTTTTGGGGTTTTTTTGTTTACAAACTTCTGTGGAGTAGCTCCTACTACCCAATGGGGTGTACATGCTCCAAGAGAACACTAACCTCTCAAACACTCAAAGTGATAGCTCCAAAACTGAAATTTTAGTAGTTCTCTTATTCCCAAGTCATTTTTTAAAAGAAAAGATTTGCATTCTCCTATCCAGTCATCTGGCTACCTAACTACCAATAAGATTTATATCAGAGGCCAGGAAAACTTTCTTATTAAAGGACCAGGGGACTTTGAGCTTCAAGATGGCAGAGGAGGGCTTCCCTGGTGGTGCAGTGGTTGAGAGTCCGCCTGCCGATGCAGGGGACACGGGTTCATGCCCGGGTCCGGGAAGATCCCACATGCCACGGAGCGGCTGGGCCCCTGAGCCATGGCCGCTGAGCCTGCGCATCCGGAGCCTATGCTCCGCAACGGGAGAGGCCACAACAGTGAGAGGCCCGCGTACCGCAAAAAAAAAAAAAAAAAAAAAAAAAAAAAGATGGCAGAGGAGTAAGATGTGGAGATCACCTTCCTCCCCACAAATACATCAAAAATACATCTACATGAGGAACAACTCCTACAGAACACCTA
>NC_041223.1:37895806-37899634 GCF_002837175.3 Physeter macrocephalus | reverse complement strand
AAAAAAAGATGGCAGAGGAGTAAGATGTGGAGATCACCTTCCTCCCCACAAATACATCAAAAATACATCTACATGAGGAACAACTCCTACAGAACACCTACTGAACACTGGCAGAAGATCTCAGACTTCCCAAAAGGCAAGAAACTCCCCACGTACCTGGCTAGGGCAAAAGAAAAAAGAAAAAAACAGAGACAAAAGGATAGGGACGGGACCTACACCTCTGGGAGGGAGCTGTGAAGGAGGAAAGTTTTCCACACACACTAGAAGCCCCTTTGCAGGCAGAGACTGCGCATGGTGGAGGGGGGAAGCTTCAGAGCCACGGAGGAGAGCGCAGCAACAGGGGTGCGGAGGACAAAGCGGAGAGGTTCCCGCTCAGAGGATCGATGCCGACCAGCACTCACCAGCCCGAGAGGCTTGTCTGCTCACCCGCCGGGGCGGACGGGGGCTGGGAGCTGAGGCTCGGGCTTCAGAGGTCGGATCCCAGGGAGAGGACTGGGGCTGGTGGCGTGAACACAGCCTGAAGGGGTTAGTGCACCGCGGCTAGCCGGGAGGGAGTCCGGGAGAAAGTCTGGACCTGCCTAAGAGGCAAGAGACCATTGTTTCAGGGTGCATGAGGAGAGGGGATTCGGAGCACTGCCTAAACGAGCTCCAGAGACAGGCATGAGCTACAGCTATCAGCGCCAACACCAGAGACCGACATGAAACGCTAAGGCTGCTACTGCAGCCACCAAGAAGCCTATGTGCAAGCACAGGTCACTATCCACCCTCCCGGGAGCCTGTGCAGCCCTCCAATGCCAGAGTCCTGTGATCCAGGGACAACTTCCCTGGGAGAACACACGGCATGCCTCAGGCTGTTGCAATGTCATGCTGGCCTCTGATGCCCCAGGCTCGCCCCGCATTCCGTACCCCTCCCTCCCCCCGGCCTGAGTGAGCCAGAGCCCCCTAATCAGGCGACCTACATGCAGAGGCAGGTCCAAATCCAAAGATGAACCCCAGGAGCTGTGCGAACAAAGAAGAGAAAGGGAAATCTCTCCCAGCAGCCTCAGGAGCAGCAGATTAAATCTCTACAATCAAATTGATGTACCTGCAGCTGTGGCATACCTGAAGAGACAACGAATCATCCCAAAATTGAGGCAGTGGACTTTGGGAGCAACTGTAGACTTAGGGTTTGCTTTCTGCATCTAATTTGCTTCTGGTTTTATCTTTCTCTTAGTTTAGTATTTACAGTTTATTATCATTGGTAGATTTATTGATTTGGTTGCTCTCTTCTTTTTAAAATATATATATTTTTTATTTTTGTGAGTGTGTATGCGTATGATTCTTTATGTAATTTTGTCTGTACAGCTTTCCATTTACCACTTGCCCTAGGGTTCTGTCTGTCCGTTTTGTTTTTTTTTTTTCTGTATAGTTTTTAGCATTTGTTATCATTGGTGGATTTGTTTTCTGGTTTGGTTGCTCTCTTCTTTCTTTCTCTCTTTTTTAATTACTTTTTAATTTTTTTATTTTTAATAATATATTTTTTATTTCTTATTATAATAACTTTTTAATTTAATTTTATTTTGTTTTATTTTATTTTATTTTATTTTTCTTTCTTTCTTTCTTTTTCTCCCTTTTCTTCTCAGCCATGTGGCTCACAGTGTCTTGGTGCTCTGGCTGGGTGTCAGGCCTGAGCCTCTGAGGTAGGATACCTAAGTTCAGGACACTGGTCCACCAGAGACCTCCCGGCACCATGTAATATCAAACAGAAAAAGCTCTCTCAGAGATCTCCATCTCAACGCAAAGACGCAGCTCCACTCAATGAGCAGCAAGCTACAGTGCTGGACACCCTATGCCAAACTACTAGCAAGACAGGAACACAACCCCACCCATTAGCAGAGAGGCTGTCTAAAATCATAATACATTTACAGACGCCCCCAAAACACACCACCGGATGTGGTCCTGCCCACCAGAAAGATAACATCCAGCCTCATCCACCAGAACACAGGCACCAGTGCGCTCCACCAGAAAGCCTGTACAACCCACTGAACCAACCACTGGGGGCAGACATCAAAAACAAAGGGAACTATGAACGTGCAGCCTGCGAAAAGGAGACCACAAACACAGTAAGTTAAGCAAAATGAGAGACAGAGAAATACACAGATGAAGGAAGCAAGGTAAAAACCCACCAGACGAAACAAATGAAGAGGAAATAGGGATGGGCTCAGTAGCAGAATAACTGAGGCAGAAGGACGGATAAGTGACCTGGAAGATACAATAGTGGAAATAACTACTGCAGAGCAGAATAAAGAAAAAAGAATGAAAAGAACTGAGGACAGTCTCAGAGACCTCTGGGACAACATTAAATGCACCAACATTCGAATTATAGGGGTCCCCGAAGAAGAAGAGAAAAAGAAAGGGACTGAGAAAATATTTGAAGAGATTATAGTTGAAAACTTCCCTAATATAGGAAAGGAAATAGTCAATCAAGTCCAGGAAGCACAGAGAGTCCCATACAGGATAAACCCAAGGAGAAACACGCCAAGACACATAATAATCAAACTGTCAAAAATTAAATACAAAGAAAACATATTAAAAGCAGCAAGGGAAAAACAACAAATAACACACAAAGGAATCCCCATAAGGTTAACATCTGATCTTTCAGCAGAAACTCTCCAAGCCAGAAGGGAGTGGCAGGACATATTTAAAGTGATGAAGGAAAAAAACCTACAACCAAGATTATTCTAGCCAGCAAGGATCTCATTCAGATTTGATGGAGAAATTAAAACCTTTACAGACAAGCAAAAGCCAAGAGAATTCAGCACCACCAAACCAGCTTTACAACAAATGCTAAAGGAATTTCTCTAGGCAGGAAACACAAGGGAAGGAAAACACCTGAAATAACAAACCTGAAACAATTAAGAAAAGGAAAATAGGAACACACATATTGATAACTACCTTAAATGTAAATGGATTAAATGCTCCAACTAAAAGAAACAATTCAGTAAATGGTAATAGGACCATACATATCGATAATTACCTTAAATGTAAATGGATTAAATGCTCCCACCAAAAGACACAGACTGGCTGAATGGATACAAAAACAAGACCCATATATATGCTGTCTACAAGAGACCCACTTCAGACCTAGGGACACATACAGACTGAAAGTGAGGGGATGGAAAAAGATATTCCATGCAAATGGAAATCAAAAGAAAGCTGCAGTAGCAATTCTCATATTTCACAAAGCAGACTTTAAAATAAAGACTATTACAAGAGTCAAAGAAAGACACTACATAATGATCAAGGGACCGACCCAAGAAGAAGATATAACAATTGTAAATATTTATGCACCCAACACAGCAGCACCTCAATAAATAAGGCAAATGTTAACAGCCATAAAGGGGAAATCAACAGTAACACAATCTTAGTAGGGGACTTTAACACCCCATTTTCATCAATGGACAGATCATCCAAAACGTAAATAAATAAGGAAACACAAGCTTTAAATGATACATTAAACAAGATGGACTTAGTTGATATTTATATGACATTCCATCCAAAACCAACAGAATACACTTATTCTCAAGTGCTCATGGAACATTCTCCAGGATAGATCATATCATGGGTCACAAATCAAGCCTTGGTAAATTTAAGAAAACTGAAATCGTATCAAGTATCTTTTCTGACCACAATGCTATAAGACTAGATATCAATTACAGGAAGAGAAATCTGTGAAAAATACAAACATATGGAGAATAAACAATACACTACTAAATAACCAAGAGATCACTGAAGAAATCAAAGAGGAAATCAAAAAACACCCAGAAACAAATGACAATGAAAACACAA
>NC_041223.1:37894910-37895587 GCF_002837175.3 Physeter macrocephalus | reverse complement strand
CCAAAGTTAGCAGAAGGAAAGAAATCATAAATATCAGATCAGAAATAAATGAAATAGAGATAAAGAAAATAGCAAAGATGAATAAAACTAAAAGCTGGTTCTTTGAGAAGATAATGAAAATTGATAAACCTGTAGCCAGACTCATCAAGAAAAAAAGGGAGAAGACTCAAATCAATAGAATTAAAAATGAAAAAGAAGTAACAACTGACACTGCAGGATTACAACGGATCATGAGAGATTACTACAAGCAACTCTATGCCAATAAAATGGACAACCTGAAAGAAATGCACAAATTCTTAGAAAAGCACAACCTCCCGAACCTGAACCAGGAAGAAACAGAAAATAAAAACAGACCAATCACAAAAATTGAAACTGTGATTAAAAATCGTCCAACAAACAAAAGCCCAGGACTAGATGGATTCAAAGACGAATTCTATCAAACATTTAGAGAAGAGCTAACACCTATCTTTCTCAAACTCTTCCAAAATATAGCAGAGGGAGGAACACTCCCAAACTAATTCTATAAGGCCACCATCACCCTGATACCAAAACCAGACAAAGATGTCACAAAAAAAGAAAACTACAGGGCTTCCCTGGTGGCGCAGCGGCTGAGAATCCACCTGCCGATGTAGGGGACACGGGTTCGTGCCCCGGTCCGGGAAGATCCCACATGCGGC
>NC_041223.1:37893772-37894575 GCF_002837175.3 Physeter macrocephalus | reverse complement strand
AAAGCAGGCACAGAGGGAACTTACCTCAACATAATAAAGGCCATATACAACAAACCCACAGCCAACATCGTTCTCAATGGTGAAAAACTGAAACCATTTCCACTAAGATCAGGAACAAGACAAGGCTGCCCACTCTCACCACTATTATTCAACATAGTTTTGGAAGTTTTAGCCGCAGCCATCAGAGAAAAGAAAAGAAATGAATCCAAATCAGAAAAGAAGAAGTAAAACTGTCACTGTTTGCAGATGACATGATACTATACATACAAAGCTACAGTAATCAAGATGGTATGGTACTGGCACAAAAACAGAAATATAGATCAATGGAACAGGATAGAAAGCCCAGAAATAAACCCACACACATATGGTCACCTTATCTTTGATAAAGGGGGCAAGAATATACAATGGAGAAAAGACAGCCTCTTCAAGAAGTGATGCTGGGAAAACTGGACAACTACATGTAAAAGAATGAAATTAGAACATTCCCTAACACCATACACAAAAATGAACTCAAAATGAACTCAAAATGGCCTTTCGTAAAGGTAAGGCCAGGCACTAGAAAATTCTTAGAGGAAAACTTAGGCAGAACACTCTATGACATACATCACAGCAAGATCCTTTTTGTCCCACCTCCTAGAGAAATGGAAATAAAACCAAAAATAAACAAATGGACCTAATGAAACTTCAAAGCTTTTGCACAGCAAAGGAAACCATAAACAAGACCAAAAGACAACCCTCAGAATGGGAGAAAATATTTGCAAACGAATCAACGGACAAAAGATTAATCTCCAAAATATATAAAC